>NW_017671502.1:80469-157751 GCF_001879085.1 Nicotiana attenuata
ATTTTTGAAGGGATTTTCACCTGGGCGACTTGGGTAAGTGCTTCTCACTCGATTTAGACCAATTTCCATGAATCTCCTCTTAATTTCCTCCTTTAATTTCAGAATTCTAATGAAAAATGGGTAGAACTTCATAGACCGAATTATTGAGTTTTGAGGAGGTGTTTGACCTCCGATTTGGGAGTATTTTTATTATGGTTAGACTCGTGAGAGGATGAGGGTTCTGAAACTGTAAAAATTATCCGATTCCGAGACGTTGGCCTGAGGGGCATTTTGGTCATTTTGCCTAATTTCACGCTTTAGCCCTTGAATTAAATAGTAGAATCAGTTGCTTGAGATGTTATTTACAATGTGTGATTTAATTGAATAGATTTGAGCCATTTGAAGTCGAGTACTCGTGGCAAGTACGCGGTTGCTAGTTGATTTTAGCCGGTTCGAGGTAAGTATCTTGCCTAACCTTGTGTGGGGGACTTCCCCTTAGGATTTGAGTCTTCTTTGCTGATTGTATTCCTTGTACACGAGGTGACGAGTGCGTGCAAGGATTTATTTGTGGAAAATTGCCCCTTTTAGGCTCTTAGATCCTTGTAGTCACCGAATATAAAGTTGTTCTTGATACGATTGAGTTCCCGGTTATTAGCTTCACCTTTACATGTCTTACTTGCAAATTATTTGCCCCTTTTTGGCTTATTCTTGTTGCCTAATTGACTTTTACTTGTTTCACTGTCGACATTACCCTTCTATAGTCACATTATTATTCCTAACTGCTTGTCTTTATTTGGAAAGCATTATTTCTATCTCTCGTGTAATTAATTGGTCTTAATTGGAAAGAAGTTAGATATCCTATATTCAGTTGATATTTCCTTAATTGTAATTATTTGATTCATGTTAACTTCCTTGTTGTTGAACTTAGTATTTTGGAATCGTTGTTTCATATTATTTCTCCCTTGTTGAGTCGTTCTTATTGCGCTTAGTATTCTCTATTACGGTTATTCCTTGTGAGTTAGTTGTACCGTCTTTTGGTGAACGGAAATACCTGAGTTGATTCTCTTGCTTGTTTCCTATATATGTCGTCGTTTGTTGTGTTGTACTTGAGGTTGTGATGCACGAGGTTTCTGCCGTGCGATTGTGAATATTGTGATGCACGAGGTTTCTGCCGTGCGGTTGTTGATACTGTGATGCACGAGGTCTTTGCCGTGTTGTTGTTGTTATTGATGTTTTGCACATGCGGCATAATAAGGCGGGATATGTTATATGCTTATATGTGGGTTGCGCATGTGGCGGAATAAGGAGGGAACATTGTGATGCACGTGTGGCAAAATAAGGCGGTACCTATTATCTTATTATTTGCACACGTGGCGAAATAAGGTGGGCTATGTCAGGGGATGATTGTAGAGAATTGTGACGGCCTGTGGAGGCATTCCTATTTGTTTAATAATGTGATTTTGGGTTGCTTACCGGTATGAGCTTTCTCGCTTGGAGGTTGTGAGGAAACATCGTACGTGCGGTCCGTTCTCCTTTTCGTGTTTACTAGCTGGTAGAATTTTGTTAGAAACATTTGCACAAGCATACACGTAGCTGAACACTCCTATTAAAGGTGAATTCCTCCTGATTTTTCTAAGGGTGGAGGTACGCCCTCGTTTATCCATTATATTTGTGAGAGTGGCCCTAGTTAGCCAGTTAGTTGTCGGTATGACCATGAGATTGATGGGGCACAGGATGCCAATTGTTAGAGTTCAGATGCTGGGTCTTCGCGAGTTGTGGTTTGTCCGAGACTTGGTGAAATTGTGGAAAGAGTTGGATAAGACCTTTGTGAACATCATTATAGGATATGAGTTATTGACTTGTTTTCCCCTTGCTGTGTTATGACCTTAGGATTTGGATTGTGATTCTGCCGTCATTTCGTATCCTCATTTATTATATTCTCGTTGTTACTTGTTGGATTTTTCCCTTATTGTGAATTGTAGCATTCTTGGTCATTCATGCAGTCTTTACATATTTATATGTCGTTTCCATTATTCCTATGATTATACTATTTATTGACCGGTAGGTGCCTTAACTGTTCCTCGTCACTACTCCACCGAGGTTAGTCTTGATACTTACTGGGCACCGCCGTGGTGTGCTCATGCTACTCTTCTGCACATTTTTGTTGTGCAGATACAGGTACTCCCACTCAGTTCTGTCAGCCTTGGAAGGAGGCGTATCGGTAGAGACTTCGAGGTACATCTGCTACGTCTGCAGACCGAGGAGTCCCTTTCCAGCTTTCTGTAATAAGTATAGCTCTTTCAGCATTTCTCCTTTGTATAGATATTCTTGAGTCAGAGCCTCTTATGTATCCCTTAGCTTGTGATTTGTGAGTTTCCGGGTTTTGGGAATGTTGTTAGCTTCGAGAATTGCTGTGGTATGTGCCGAGCGGCACCTTAAACACCGTTTTATTTTACTAGTTCAGTTTTATTTATTTTCTTCCGCAATTATGGTTTATCTTCCGCATTGTTAGGCTTACCTAGTCGTAGGGACTAGGTGCCGTTACGACATGTTCACGGAGGGCGAACTGGCGTCGTGACATGCTCACACCAAGATCCTTTTAAATAGAAGAGTAGTTATGTGTAGGGTGCCAGAGTTCGGAGGAATCTCATGGATTTCTAGGCAGTACACACACTGGAGGGGCAAAACTTAAGTAATCTAAGAGTAGAAATGAGAGTGCTTGAGATAGTAGTGACAATTTAAGGAAAATACTTTAGGAGTAAAACAGTTCAGGGGTCCAAGAGTGAAAAAAGTTCTAAGATAGAAATAGTTAAGGAGTAAAACAGTTCAGGAGTGAAAACAACAGTTGGAAATATTCTAAAAACAGCAACATAGTCACAAAGCAAGAATTCACATTGCCTAGATTTAGCAGAAGGAGTTTAGCCCTGAACTCACCAAAGGTTTCTTATGGTCTTGGTCCATTAACTGATACTAGGTGAACATACAGTCTTGTATCAATCATAGGGTAGCATGTTGGGATCAGACAGTCACACATAAAAGCAAGCAAGTTGAGGGCATAGAGACCATGACTTAATCATGGGGTTTATTAGGGATGAACATCTATAGCAGGACAGCAGTCATAGATCTAATAACATAGAGGCAGACACATAGACATATTGTAAGCAAAAAAACACATAGGTCTAGCAAATAGAATAGGCATGTTATTGATAAAGAACCTACTGATCCATGAAAGTAATCATGCTAAAAACAAACACATAGGTCTAGTTCAAAACAGGCATGTTGATAACAAAGCAGACACCGATTCAACGCTATGAAAGTAGACATATTAAGGACACACAAGTCATAGTTAATAGAAACAGGCATCTGAACATATTGAAGACAGGAAAACCACATAGGTCTTTGTTAAAATAGGCATGCTGAAAACAAAGAACATACTAATTCAATGACATGAAAGTAGGCATGTTGTGAATGAGAAGCATACTGATTTAGTAACATGCAAGTGATCATGTTGAGCAGTAAGTACATAAACTAAATCATACAGATGTCTGAATAATAGTAAAGTGAGGCATACCAGTTAGGAATTTGCAGTAGGAGAGTGAAGTAAATAGGATCCAAGATCTAGCCTTGGCTTTCAGCCAGCTAGACAGTGCAATAGACAAATAGTAGTAGAGAGCAAGAGCTTTTAGATGTGTTTTCCCTTAGGTCTGTGTGTGTCTGTGTTTAAAACAGAGTGATGTATTTATAGGAGTCGAGTAGTGTAAAGTAAATAAGGCAAGGCAGATTGACATTGCAAAATAAGGTAAGGAAGTTCAAGCAATCAATCAAGCTTGATAGGGGACAGAAAATTAGGGAGTTATACCCATAAATAGCTCTGATTGAATTGTAAATAAGGCAAGAAATGGGTTTATCAGTCAATTAGGGTTAGAACCCTTAAATCAAGTAATCAATTTCACACATAAGACAACACGGGTAATCAGAGACCAATCAAGGGTCAATTAACCCATAAATAGGCAAGAGACGTAAATTAAGAACCTCGGGATTAAGGAAAACAAATAAAAATTAGTAAATTACTTCAGTAAACAAATGAAACCCTAGATAAGTAGGCTAATCAGTCAATTATTCAAATAATAATGGACAAGAGTTTGAAATCAAACAATGCATAGTCAGACAACTGAACCAGAAACATAATCATGCGAGAAAGATTAAACAAAACATAAGGATCTCAGAAAACCTTTTGCGAAGCCAAAACCCTAATTTGAAAAAAATCTGAAGTTGATTAACAGTGGGAAAATCAGAGGACCTTAAAGAAAACAGCCATGGAAACTTGAAACACTTCAAATATGCAGAGATTCGGACAATAAATAACAAGGAAACCAAAAACCCTTCGTAACACAGTGCTAAAAATTGGTTAACAGTAGAGAAATAAGAGAAAAAATCAGTGATGAACTCAGAATCGTTCCAGATCTACAAAGATCTGGACAGATTCAAGTCTAAACATTTGGGTTTTGAAGCAAAAGGAAAGGGTAAAGAGAATCTGGCCTTGAACCAGAGATTTGCACCGTAAAACATCGATAGAAAAGCACTCACAGACCATAGACGGACTCTCAGAGAGTCTTGGACAAGATCTGGACTAGATCTCTTCGAGATCTTTCCATGAGAGCGCAAAAACGAGCAACCAGGAGACGTAGCAGACAAGTAGAAGTCTCAAACAGCCATGGAAATCCATGGATTGAATAGGAATCAAAGGGATTAGGGATGGTTTTGGGCAGCGGCGGATAGGGTTAGGATTAGGTCTCAAAGAGACGGAGAGGACTAGGGATTCTAGGGTGGCTGTTTGGTAAAAATGAATTAGGTTAGGGGGTCATTCAGGTTAAAATGGTAAGAGTGAACGGTGGCCGTTGATCTCTGTGATCAACGGCCAGGATTGAAAGGTTTGGGGGTCGGGTTTTAATTCGATTTGGGCCTGGTCTTAGTGGGTTAGGGATTTGGGTTGAAATTGGGCTATTTAATTAGGCGAGGTCTGAAAACAAAGGGCTATTTGTTAAATACCCATTTTTAATAAAAGTAATTTTAATAACTAATTAAAAGATAAAAATGATTTTTATGCATGTAAGTGATTTAAAATAATTATTTAATATTGTAAAAAATATAAAAAGTCATTTTTTACATAGATAATGTAGCTATGCATATGTCGCGCCCCCTTTTTTCCCTCCCTTTTGATGGGGAGGGGGTCCGGGTTTCGACATTCACGGGGTGTAGTGACTCACTTCCTTTTGGGAATTGGGTATTTGAAGAGTCGCCACCTAACGAATTATGGTGCGTTAGGGCACCTAGATCGATTAACTCTTGGGTTGGTCTGCATTACCAAAGATTAAGGTAAGGGCTCAAAGTAACCTCGAGGGGAAGGTGTTAGGCACCCCTCTAGTCCACAACTGTGGGTCCCGGCCGAACTTGTACTTACGAATTAGTCCAAAAATAAAATAAATAGTTGAAGCAGATAATTGCAAGCAGAGCATGTTGGGCATTGTATAACTCAAATAAGAATTTAAACAGTTTGTATGCATAAAAGAAAAATAAAGCTTCAAGTAAAGAGGACTTGGGGAGAGGGGGGTCCTAGGTTGGTTAGCCTATAGGATCACACCAGTACAAAGCCCGGTAATTACTCCTTGGAAAGGGGCTACGTGTAGCATTAGCGCACCGGTCATCATATCCATGTCTACCCTTCCCGTCCCCTTATTGGTCATGCAAAGCGTGTGTTTGGTCAACGATTCCTATTGCATGTTGCTACCCATCCCTTCTTAATGGTCCTGGAGGGAGTTAGGACCTCTACCTATAGGTGGTTCTAGACATACCCCTAAGGTTTTTAAAAGGCAAAAATTCTAAGGCGACAGTCAAAAGCATTTTGGGACTTTCATACATAATGGGAGCAATTAAGAGGCTCAGAGTTTCCTCCTCAAACAAACATATAAGCAGCACGACTCCAGCACAGTTAAGGTCTTTTATTAAACAATGTCCAAAAGTAGGATATCTAAGTGAATATGAAGAAACAAACAAACCCCTTTTTTAGACTCAGAAATTATACCCTACCAGTTGCCTAAGGACTCCTTTTAAAGCCTGTTAGGACAGAAAGCATTAAGCGATAGAGACAGTTTCAGAGAATGCAATTTTGAAAGCGCCCTAGAGGCATGCCTATACGCAGGATACTGATATCTCTTAATGCATAAACGAACAGATTTTGAAATAGGCTCCTTTAATACTTATAGGCATGATATCTAATGAGATGAGGCAGTTTGAAAGAACTTGTTTCAAAACTTGCTTAATACTTAATAAGACCAATTCAGGAATGAACTAGGCGTGATTAAAGGAGCTCATTAGACTAAATTAGATTAACAAATAGGCTTGCGAGTAGGACTCCTTATAGGCATGATATCTAGGCGTATTACTGATTTTAGTCGATTTGCAAATGTGGCAACATACAGAAGTACTCATTATAACTATATCTGAATTAAGTCTTATAGGCATGGTATCTATTATTAAACTAATTTTAAGACATGATTTCTTGGAACCTATATGCAGGGTTTCTAAAACATGACAGAATGTAAAACCTTATAGACATGGTTTCTACTTGACGAGTAAACAAACTTAAAGGTGAAGTCCTACGGGCATGATTTCTATTTGGCAAGGCAATCAGATTCAAAGAGTAAAGTCCTAAGGAAATGTTTTCTATTTAGAACAAACAGACTTGAAAAAGTAAAGTCCTAAGAATGTTTTCTATTTAGAACAAACAGACTTGAAAAAGTAAAGTCCTAAGAGCATGTTTTCTATTTAGAACCAAACAGACTTGGAAAAGTAAAGTCCTAAGAGCAGGATTTCTACCCGTATTACCCCAGAAAATATGTATCTCGCCACCCCTTTTCACTAAATACCCCAATATCTGTTTACAAATTATTACAGGCCAATGAATTACATAAATAAAATAGAAAATCAAGAAGCTATTCTATAGGAAGCCTTCAATTAGGCCCAGGTTTCCCAAAGCCTCCAACGGTCTCATATGCCTCAGTTCCATAGACAAATCAGAGTCTAGGTGCATCAAAGTTCCCTAAGGATATCAAGGATCCCGGGCAGTGCTTACACCTAGACTTAGCAACCTAGAATTGAACAAGTGCAGTGTGGAAAGGCCAGCCTCAGTATGCCAGAATTCAGAGGGTTCTCAAAGGATCCCAAGGCAGTACTCATACTAAAGGGGTAGAACTTATTGACTAATAGTAGAGTGAGAAGTGGTGGACACAAGTTAAAAAGGTCTTGGTAAGAAACTATATTTAACAAAAGCCTTTTCTGAAAGTAATTCAGTAAAGCAACAGAGATGGTTTGAGAAAGAGAGATTGGAATAGTTAACACAGTCCAAACACGGCTAGTTCACAGATCCAAGTGAATTCAGTAATCACACACAGGGGCAAGGGGGTTTGGGACACATAGAACATTTGGCTGCAAACACAAAACCCAGCCAAGGTCTAGGACTGGTTTAGATCTGCTCAGAAACAGCTGACACTGGCATAGTCACAAAACCAGACATGAGGAATACAACCACATAGAGGGGTGATAGGGATTTGGGATTCATAGGATATAGTATGGTAAGCATACAACAAGTGAGCGACAATTGGTAAGACATGCTCAGAAACACACATAAAGGGAATATACTAATCTAAAGGAAGGGGAAGACATAATAACATGCTAGTAATGTGTTCTTAACTACAAATTTCACAACAGAACCACAAATAGAAGCAAACCAGAAACAAGAAGAACTGAAATAATAAGAGAATCATGTTGTTGTTGGAACTTTGAATTGAAACTAGGACATACCAGTGAAGAGGAGAGTAAGAAGAATGAAAAGAACAAGAGAGCACAAATGGTTAGCCTTGGCTTGCAGCCGACTAACAATAGCATATAGCACAAGAGAGAGAGCAGAGATTTTTAAAGTATGAGAGATAATCTTTGAACCCAAGTGTTTGTCTGTGCTAATGAAAGACTAGAGTATTTATAGTTTGAAAACAGGTAGTAAATAAGGTAAAAATCATAGTAGCATAATAACCGAGGAACTCAGAATCAATCAATCAGAAAATCAAGGCAAGTACTCCCTTAATTAAGGGAACTAATTCAAACGGTAAGAACCAGTATATAAGGCAAGAAAAAGAAATCAGTACATGACTAATAAGGAAAGAATCATAGTTCGGTAAGCATAGGGTAGTCAATTAGGACTAAATTCAGAAAACTTCAATTAAAGGAATGATTTAGTTAGAAAAAAGTACCACAACAAATAAGGTAATAAAATCAGTCAATTTAAACAGAAGGTAGGACTTTAGGGTTTTTAAAAGAAAATCTTTCAATCAAACCATCAATTAAGGAAATCATAATCAATCAATAAGGAGTCATGATTCTATACTTCAACATATAAATAGAGAAGATCAAACAGACGTAGCAAACAGGCAAGGTCTGCAATATCGACAGAAAGGGGCAAGAGATGAACAAACAAGATGAACACAATCACACAGAAGTGATATAAGTAGGCTAAGGACTCAGTAAAACACATTCGAACCATGGTAACCACAGAAGCTTAACAAGAATCAAGTAGTCAGACTAACACACAGAACCAAGACAAAAAAGATCTTAAAAATTAGGGCTTTTTAACATAGGCGAGTTAAAGAGCAGTAAGAACATACGATCAGTCGAGATAAAGAAGGAAAGAGGTTTAAACATAAAGAAAAACCAGTTTAAACAAGTGTAGAAGAAACTCCGAGAAACCCTAACTTTAAAGAAAGTAAAAATGGCTTAAAGTTGAAGATTTTTAAAGAGAGGTCCGAGAACAGTGTAGAACATAGAAAGAAACAGACTTGAATCGTTAAAAATAGCACAGATCTAAGAGATTCAAACAAAAGTTAGGGTTTCAAAGGAGACCCAGATAGAAACGGAAGAACCTGCTATAAACTTCAAAGATCGTAACAAATTGGTGTGATTTTGCCCAAAATCGTACCGGAGAAGCCATGAACAACCAAAACAGCAACCCAAGACATAAGTCGGCAAGGCCCAGGCCCTTGAAGGCCTCAGAGATGATGAGCAAGGCGAGAGGGAAACCATTGGAGGCTTGGGGTTGAAAGGGGGTCATCGGAGATGGCCGGAGAGGGAGGCGGTGGTTGAAGAAGGCTAGGGTTAGATTGAGAGAAGAGAGAAGACCAGAGAATTCAAAGGCGACGGGGGTTTGGAAATGATTTAGGGTTGGCGGGTTGTATGAATTAAAAAGGAAAGAACAAATAAGGGCCATTGATCTTTAGATCAACGGCCAGGATCTGATGGGTTTTGGGTCGGGTAGGAAGTGTTTGGGGCCTGGGTCAGGTTATTTAATAGGAGATTGGGCTGGGATTGGGTTCAATTAGGCTAAAATTGAAAGCCAAATCTGGCTATGATTTAAATAGCCAATTTTCCCTAATTTAATTTTAATAAATAATAAAATAGTTTCTAAAAATAATTTTTCTATACCAAAATGATTTAAAATATATAATTATAATTTTAAAAACATAGGGGCCAATTTTACACGTATAAAATATAATTATACATTAAAATGGGCTAATATTGCAATTATATGCAATTTAGCTTGAAAGATACCAAATGTAATTACAAAAATGTAAAAAATATATTAATTACATCTTGGTATATGTATAGAAATTAAATGACTAAATCATCATAACAATAATTTGGGAAATAATTATTGGTATTTTATGTATAAAAGGGGAGAAAATAAATCAATTTAAATCCTTAAAATCATGGAAAAAATTATAAAACCTTGTGCATGCTTATATATGCATATATATATGCTATTTTGAAGGTATTTATGCATATTTCAAATATATAGGGAAAAATTGGGTATCAACAAGTGCCCTTCTTTACCCGGGAAGGATGAAAGAGTTTCGGTAAAGAAATGATGGCCAATTTTGACCGGATGGGAGGTTTTGAAAGACGGAGGTCGAACTCCGGTTTTCGAGTTGCCTACATATCCCTGGTCTTATAGGAATCAGGCCATGTGTAGTTCTAGATTCACCCGCGGAATATG
Organism: Nicotiana attenuata; assembly: GCF_001879085.1. Taxonomy (NCBI): domain Eukaryota; kingdom Viridiplantae; phylum Streptophyta; class Magnoliopsida; order Solanales; family Solanaceae; genus Nicotiana; species Nicotiana attenuata. Next base: position 90,551 of record NW_017671502.1, read on the forward strand.
CCGATGAAATTATTGCAAAAACGGACACGAGATGCGGAAGCGGCTACGGTAAGCGGTTATGGCTCGGGAAGGTTATAGGGAATTGGAGCGAGATTGCTCCTGCTAGGATAGCGGTTGCTTACTGGTTACCTACAGATGAAAGATGCTACAAACGTATTTGCGAAATTTATACATGATGCAAATTCCCTTTGGACCATGAAGCTTATCTTTGGACGGTTAAAGATGACGTCCTGGAACATGAATTGTTTAGTGAGGGATTCTCAGGCCATGAAATGGTGTTCTCGGGCCATGAAAATGGTTCCTCCGAACCATGACGCCTTTGAATAATGATATGCAAGTTCGAGAGATCCTCAGGCCATGGCATGGTGTCTTCTGGCTATGAGGATGATGCCTTTAGACTATGACGCCTTTGGATAGATTGGCAATATTTCAGCTCATGATATGCAATAGTATGATGTAACAAGATAGGGTTAGTCTTGTGAAATGGAGGGCAGAGCTTAGCCCAATTGAAAAACAAGTAGATAGTAGTAGAAGTAGAGCAATAGCTGTTCAAAGAGGGACAATGCTTAGTCCCGTGCAAGTGAGGAGGCAAGGATTAGCCTTATGCAAATGGGGAGGCAAAGATTAGCCTTGTGAAATTATGGAGCCAAGGACTAGGCTCATACAAATGTGGAGGCAAGGATTAGCCTCATGCAAATATGGAGTCAAGGATTAGACTCTTCCAAGTATGGAGTCAGGGCTTAGACTCATGCAAGTATGGAGTCAGGGTTTAGACTCATGCAAGATTGGAGACAGAGCATAGTCTCATGCAAGTATGGAGGCAGGGCTTAGACTCATGTAAGATTGGATACAGAGCTTAGTCTCATGCAAATGTAGAGTCAGAGATTAGACTCATGCAAATGTGGAGTCAGAGATTAGACTCATGCAAATGTGGAGTCAGAGATTAGACTCATGCAATTATGGAGTCAGAGATTAGACTCATGCAAGATTGGAGACAGAGATTAGACTTATGCAAGATTGGAGACAGAGCTTAGTCTCATGCAAGTGTGGAGTCAGAGATTAGACTCATGCAAAATTGGAGACAGAGCTTAGTCTCATGCAAATGTGGAGTCAGAGATTAGACTCATGCAAATGTGGAGTCAGAGATTAGACTCATGCAAATGTGGAGTCAGAGATTAGACTCATGCAAAATTGGAGACAGAGCTTAGGCTCATGCAAATGTGGACTCAGAGATTAGACTCATGCAAATGTGGAGTCAGAGATTAGACTCATGCAAATGTGGAGTCAGAGATTAGACTCATGCAAAGTTGGAGATAGAGCTTAGTTTTATGCAAATGAGAATAGCAGATAAGGGTAGAGTATGTCTTAGCTAGGATATATTCAGTGTCTGATGGCCAGATGGATGGTGAGTTTGCTTTGTGTATGCATGTTCCGTGAATGCTATCGTTACGTCAAATGTGCCTGCGTTCAAAGAAAAATCGTAAGTTTTATGAGGGGAGGTTGGTTCTTGCTTCGTCTGTCGGCCTTGCTCTGCTCCGCTCTGGAAGCTCCCTTCAAGTTCCCCTAGGTAGCACCTGACTGTTATGAAAATAGGATTTTCGAAAAATATGCAATCATTGATAAAACAGAATTGTTTGGAAGCGTATTGATATATCAAGTAATTTTTTTTTGATGAACTAGCGACTGTGACATATTTCAAAGGCATTGCAGCTCTCTTATGTTGGAATTTTGAGGGTCCTCCTTAAAATTCTGCCCCAGTTTGGTAGATGATTTTAAATTGTTTGCGGATGGAGGACCCTGCTGAATCTTCTTCGGAATTTTGAGAATCCTTCTCACAATTCTGCCCCAATTCTTGACTAATTATTGACTTCCTGGAATGTGACGGTGCTGGCTGGACTTGCTCCGAAATTTTGAGGACCCTCATCAAAATTCTGCCCCAGTTTCTGATTTTGGGGGGAAATGAAAATTTTATTATGATATGATCGAACCCATAAGGCTTCCTACGTATCCCCTCTTAAACGGGAATCAGGTCAAGCGTAGTTCAATTACATCAGAAAAGAAATGTGAAATAATCTAGGCATAGTGTCTCTTGACTGCGTCTGAATTGATTGGTTTTGGCCAGATTTCTCCGTCCATTTCTGCAAGTTTGAGTGCTCCTCCTGTCAGGACCCTGTGAACCATATACGGACCTTGCCAGTTGGGAGAGAATTTCCCATTGGCTTCATCTTGATGAGGGAAGATTTTCTTTAATACCAACTGCCCTGGTGCGAATTGTCTTGGTTTGACTCTTTTGTTGAAAGCTCTAGACATTCTGTTCTGATAAAGTTGGTCGTGGCATACTGCATTCATCCTCTTTCCATCGATAAGGGCCAATTTCATAGTGGCTCCTTGTCCACTCCGCATCGCTGAGTTCAGCTTCCTGTATGACTCTCAAAGAAGGCATCTCTACCTCGGTTGGGATGACAGCCTCTATACCATAAACCAACATGTAGGGAGTTGTCCCGATTGACATGCGAACTATGGTGCGGCACCTTAACAGAGCAAAGGGTAACTTCCCATGCCACTTCTTGTGATTTTCCACCATTTTCTTTAGTATCTTCTTAATGTTTTTGTTGGCAGCTTCTACGGCTCCATTCATTTGAGGTCTGTAGGCGGTGGAATTCTTGTGCTTGATTTTAAAAGTTTCACATATAGCTTTCATCAGATCACTGTTGAGGTTGGCAGCATTGTCGGTAATAATGGACTCAGGAACTCCGAATCGGCAAACAATACGATCTTTGATAAAATCTGCGACGACCATCTTGGTTACAGCTTTGTAAGATACAGCTTCTACCCATTTTGTGAAGTAATCAATGGCTACCAGAAAAAATCGATGTCCGTTTGAAGCAGTGGGCTCAATCGGACCGATAACATCCATTCCCCAGGCGGCGAATGGCCAAGGTGAGCTTGTTGCATTGAGCTCGTTTGGTGGCACTTTTATCATATTGGCATGCACTTGACATTGAAAGCATTTGCGGACATACTGAACACAATCCGTCTCCATGTTCATCCAAAAGTAACCTGCCCTGAGTATTTTCTGGCCAGAACAAAACCATTCATGTGCAGATCGCAGGTCCTAGCATACACATTCTCAAGTAGCTTAGAAGCTTCCTTCGCGTCGACACACCTTAGTAACCCCAAATCAGGAGTTCTTCTGTACAAGTTCCCTCCGCTGTGGAAGAAGTGATTTGACAATCTCCGGAGTGTGCATTTCGTAATGTGATTTGCATGCTCCGGGTATTCTCCCTTTGATAAGTATTCTTTGATGTCATGGACCCAAGGCTTTCCATCGGCTTCTTCCTCGACATGAGCACAGTAAGCTGGCTGATTATGGATCCTCACCAGAATGGGATCAATGTAGTTCTTATCTGGATGTTGTATCATGGATGACAACGTGGCTAATGCGTCGGCAAACTCATTCTGAATTCTGGGCACGTGTCGGAATTCTATCTTTGTGAACCTCCTTTTCAATTCCTGCACATGGTGCAGATATGGCAATATCTTGGAATTTTGGGTGGCCCACTCTCCTTGTACCTGGTGCACAAGCAAATCTGAGTCACCGATCACCAGCAACTCCTAAACCTTCATTTCGACTGCCATTTTGAGCCCTAGTATGCAGGCTTCATATTCCGCCATGTTGTTAGTGCAGGGAATCTGAGTTTAGCAGATACCGGATAGTGCTGACCCGTTTCTGATACCAAAACTGCTCCAATGCCCAATCCTCTAAAATTTGCGGCTCCATCAAAGAACATCCTCCAACCGTCGTATGCTTCGATAATGTTTTCCCATACGAATGACACTTCTTCATCAGGAAAATATGTTTTCAAGGGTTCGTATTCTCCTCCCACCGGATTTTCAGCAAGGTGATCTGCCAATGCTTGTCCTTTGACCGCCTTTTGAGTTACATAGACGATGTCGGACTCACTCAATAGTTAATGCCATTTAGCTAATTTCCTAGTAGGCATGGGCTTCTGAAATATGTACTTCAGGGGATCCATTCTGGATATGAGGTATGTAGTGTAGGCACAGAAATAATGCCTCAATTTCTGGGCTGTCCAGGTCAGAGCGCAGCAAGTGCATTCAAGTGGAGAATACCGTGCTTCATAAGGTGTGAATTTCTTACTCAGGTAATGTATGGCTTGCTCCTTTCTTCCTGTCTCATCATGTTTTCCTAAAACACATCCGAAGGCTCCATATAACACAGATAGATAAAGTAGCAAAGGTTGTCCTGGTTCTGGCGGGACCAGAACTGGCGGTGTGGACAGGTATTCCTTGATTTTGTCAAAAGCTTTCTGACAATCCTCGGTCCAACTTGTCTCGGCATCCTTCCTCAGCATCTTGAAGATGGGTTCACATATTACTGTGGACTGTGCTATGAATCGACTTATGTAATTGAGCCGTCCCAGGAAGCTCATCACGTCATTTTTGCTTTTAGGTGGTGGTAACTCCTGAATAGATTTGACTTTAGTCGGGTCTAGCTCGATCCCTCGGCGACTGACAATGAATCCCAATAACTTTCCTGCAGGAACCCCGAATGCTCACTTTGCGGGGTTCAACTTCAAATTGTACCTCCTGAGCCTGTCGAAGAATTTCCTCAAGTCTGCTATGTGATCTGCGGCCCTCTTGGATTTGATAATGACGTCGTCCATATATACCTCTATTTCCTTGTGTATCATATCATGGAAGATGGTTGTCATGGCCCTCATGTAAGTAGCCCCAGCATTCTTTAGACCGAATGGCATCATCTTGTAACACTATACACCCCAAGGCATAATAAAAGCTGTCTTCTCGACATCTTCTTCATCCATCCAGATCTGGTGATATCCTACGAAGCAATCTTCAAAGGATTGGAGTTCATGCTTGGCGCAGTTATCGATCAGGATATGTATATTTGGCAGTGGGAAGTCGTCTTTGGGACTTGCTTTGTTTAAATCCCGATAATCAACACATACTCGGACCTTCCCGTCTTTCTTCGGAACTGGCAACAATGTTAGCTAACCATGTTGGGTACTCAACCACCCTGAGAACTCTGGCTTTGATCTGCTTTGTAACTTCCTCCTTGATTTTCAAACTCATGTCTGGTTTGAATTGTCTGAGTTTCTGCTTGACTGGCGGACACATGAGATTGGTAGGTAACTTGTGAGCTACTATAGATGTGCTCAAACCGGTCATATTGTCATACGACCATGCGAAGATGTCCTCATATTCCTTTAGTAAACGGATGTATTCTTCCTTCTCTGTTGGCGACAAGTGAATACTAATGCAGGTCTCTTTGATGGTCTCGGCGTCTCCCAAATTTACTGCTTCTGTTTCGTCCATGTTGGACTTAGGCTTGTTCTCCAAATTCTCAACTTCTCTGACAATTTCCTCGGGTATCTCATCTTCTTCCTCTAAGTCACTATTCTCATGTTGCGTTGCCTCATTACATGTCATAGTCACTGGTTTCAGGAAAAGTAATAATAACACTGTAGAAGGGAAATGTATAAAAATAGTAATGAATAATGATAAAGGAAAAATGCATTTGATTAAAACTGAGAAAATTGTTCAGACAAAGCTTGGATCGATTTTATTTTGAAACAAAGAAATCTTAAAACAAAATTGCTAGAAATTTAAAATGCCTAGAACGGCTATAAATTCTGCCAAGCTACCCAGGGACTCGGCAGGCTCGAGATGGTATGGCGGTCAAGTTTCTGAGAACAGCTCCCTTCGCCATAGTTTGAATGGTGAGGCCTTCTTCCTTCTCCTCCTCAATTATTGCACTGCATTGTATCATTTATTATGATTTGTCCTTTGCTTTTAGGATCACTTGGAAGAGGAGGGTGTGGAGGACCTTTAGGTATGCTGATGATACCAGTATGTGTGAACCAACCTCAGGGGATGGGAATAATCAAAATAAAGGAAAAAACAAAAGGTAAACAAGTCAGTAAGGTTTTTGAAATGTTTGCAGTATTTAAACACATATTGCGGGAATGTAAATTTGCGTCCTAATTTGGAAGCCTCGTTGTGCCTGAGGTAGGCCTAGCGACAAATAGATTTGGAGAACTTTAGATGCTAGTAAATGCCTCATTTCATGATATATAAATAGACGAATCCCAAAACGACACTTAAGATGATAGAAAAAGATAAGTCACTACTGGCACTTGGCCTTATTACATTTTAGGAAAGCAAATAAATCTAGCATATTTGGTCCCAGAAGGACTTTCCTCAGGTTGAATGCTCTTGTCGACCAAATCCCCCAGTTCGTGTAGGTTCATCAGTAAGAATGCCTTTGCCAAATGTCCTCCTTCGCTTCCCTCAGCGTTCTGGCAGTCGGTGACTCTCTTCCTCACTTTTCCTTCCAATTCCATCAGACTGTATTCTAAATATTCCAGCTTTTGCTAGTCTTGACGGCCCTCTCTTTCCATTCATTGATTTGGTCGCTCGATGGAAGATTCCTCCACCAGTCTAGCAAGAGTGAGGGTATGCTAACCATACCGAATCTGGGGACCTCGTGCCTCATTTCTGCAAAACAAAAGGGTTAGCCCCTTATCCCCCACCAGACTCGACTATTTATACATTCATGATTATAATATTGGCATTTAGTTCTCCAAATTAATGCACAGAACGTGGTTTTGTCCGTTGGGATTATGGAAAACCCGATGGACTTTTGGATAAGACTTATCTTAAAGGATCATTATATGGACAACATAACTGATCCGACTAGGTTTGACCATGATGCATGCACAATTAAAACAGAGTAAGGTTTCTATGGGGTTTTAGACTGATATCCTCAAGCGGACAACTTGAGGGGGAAGGCACGGAACCGTCGACTGCACCGCTGATCGACTAGTTTTACCGCAAATAAGCCTTTCTGAATTTAAGGGTAGTAAATAGGAAGAGCACAACCACTCATTAAAGCGTTGCTATAGGATTTGATGCGCACGAGTGGAATAAGATGTGGAGCATGATATATGCAGCAATTAATAACATGTAGTCAAGTACTTTCACGTAAAATAAATACAGTATTTAAACAATTAAAATACAGTTACAAATAGGAGACAAAATGACTAGTCAGTTTCAAGAATAAAGAACAATAAATGCTTAAAAGAAAACATACAGTAAAAAAAATTAAAATAAGGGAAGAGGGTACGGGATAAGCATGCTTGGACTAATTTATAAGAGCAAGTTCGTTGTGGTAAGAGCCAAAAATATCCCCAGCGGAGTCGCCATGCTGTCGCGCCCCCTTTTTTCCCTCCCTTTTGACGGGGAGGGGGTTCGGGTTTCGACATTCACGGGGTATAGTGACTCACTTCCTTTTGGGAATTGGGTATTTGAAGAGTCGCCACCTAACGGATTATGGTGCGTTAGGGCACCTAGAGCGATTAACTCTTGGGTTGGTCTACATTACCAGAGATTAAGGTAAGGGCTCGAAGTAACCTCGAGTGGAAGGATTTAGGCACCCCTCTTGGTCCACAACTGTGGGTCCCGGCCGAACTTGTACTTACGAATTAGTCCAAAAATAAAATAAACAGTTGAAGCAGATAATTGCAAGCAGAGCATGTTGGGCATTGTATAACTCAAATAAGAATTTAAACAGTTCTTATGCATAAAAGGAAAATAAAGCTTCAATAAAGAGGATTTGGGGAGAGGGGGGTCCTAGGTTTGTTAGCCTATAGGATCACACCAGTACAACGCCCGATAATCACTCCTTGGAAAGGGGCTACGCGTGGCATTAGCGCACCGGTCATCATATCCTTGTCTACCCTTCCCGTCCCCTTATTGGTCATGCAAAGCGAGTGTTTGGTCAACGATTCCTATTGCATGCTGCTACCTATCCCTTCTTAATTGTCCTGGAGGGAGTTAGGACCTCTACCTATAGGTGGTTCTAGACATACCCCTAAGGTTTTTAAAAGGCAAAAATTCTAAGGCGACAGTCAAACTCACGAATGTCAGCCTTATGCTGCTCCATATGCTTAGTTTCAGACTCACGAATTCTCTTGCGCAATTTGTTGTACTTCACTTGTGCTTCGGCAACTTCGTCTATAACCCTATTTCCTGGACCAACCCTTGGCTCGAAGATCCCTGCTATGTTATCATCCAACCATGAGGGGTAAAAGTATGTATGACCCGCATGATATTGATCCGGCTCGATGGTATCTTTTTCCACGATAATCTTCAAGCTCCACATGTGTTGTGCTTCATTACTATATGGGATGGCGTCACCCTGAATATCGGCTATGAAGTGACTCATCTTAGCGACTCGCGGTACGACTTGTCTCCTGCCTGTCTGTCTCATAACCCTGAGGGGAGCGTAAGGGTATATGCCCCTTAACCCAATCAGTACCAAGTGGGGAACATCCCTGGATCTGATGATGAACTCGTCGATAGGGAACCATTCGAACATCCATTGAACCTGGTCCTCAGTCAGATTGTTGAAAAACTGCACCCACCCTATAGCGTCCTTTGGTTGAGCAAACATGTCTGGTATGTATGTCATTTTATTGGGATGGTGGAAGGCTATATGATCATTCCACGGTCTTCGTGGAAACTCCTGACGGCATTGACCCTTTTGGAGATGTTCTAGCAGCCAAACTTCCAGCAGCAAATTGCAACCCTCAAAGAATCTGAACCCCTTGTGACAGCATTCCAAGGCTCGGTACATATCTGCAATGATAATAGGGACGATGGTATATGTCTGTCCCTCGATCCCGTCCATCATAATTTTGGCCACCATGGCCAGCCTGGTGTGGATTCTGTCCCATTGGATCGGGAACACTAGCATGCCCAAGAAACACACAATGAACACAAAGACCCTACGATGAATCCAACCCAAGGAGGTGATGGAGAATTCATCATTGAAGATACGGTAAGACCTGCTATGACCGTATCGCTCATAGAGGAAGTCGAAAGGTATGTAAGAGTTTTTCATGCACTCCAGGTCATCATTCTTCTTTAACCCCATCATTTTCAAAAATCCCCTAGTGGTGCGGTTTTCTGGTGCCAATAAACCAGGGCTATCCGAAGGTAGCCCAGCAAATCCCCCTATTTCTTCCAAAAGAGACGTCATTTCTATGTTTCTGAAGCAGAACACAACCCTTTCTTTGTCCCAAAATATGGTGGCAGCCTCGATCAACATTTTGTTTGGCTGAAGATCCAACAAAGAAGGAAAATTTACTAGGACTCGTTTCACCTGATTTTGGTCACTTGAAGGAAGATCCCTCCATCTACCGACCATGCCGAACCGGGGAACTTCGTGCCTCATTTCTGCAAAACAAAAGATGGTTAGGCCCTTTCCCCTTCCAGGTTCATCTATTTATACAACAATGATTAGTATATTGGCACTTACTTCTCCAAATTAATGCACACAATCGTGGTTGCGTCCGTTGGGATTATGAAAAACCCGATGGACTTTTGGGTGAGGCTTGTCTTAAAGGGCTATTATGCGTGATGTTTTATACGTCAATACCACACAAGAGGGGGGGTGATTTGTGTGGTACCCAATTTTGCGCTCTAGAAGAACCTGGTTCTTCTAGGTATACTAACTTTACTATTTGCGGAATAATAAGTACATAAAATAATAAACACAGAGACTTTTACGTGGAAAACACCTGGCTCAAAAGGTGAAAAAACCACGACCTACTACTCAGTAGGATTTTCCCAAACTTCCACTAAAATCACTGAGCCAAAACAGCATTTACAAAACTCTTTGTAAACCTAAGGATTAACTCTAATCCCGTTGTAGCACACAGCCTCAACTGTTGCGACAACTTTAAGTTAGCATATAACTTGAACACTCTAAGTACCTAATACAAATGCTTCTATGAAAGCTGTAAGGTACAAGTTTAAAACATCTACTACAATTGAACTATAATAAAAGAAGGACACAACGGAATTGGTTCTTCTATCTCGTCCAAGTAGCTTCAGGAATGCATACTCAAATCTCACATAAATTGTTTGCAAAATTGCCTCGCTCTTTTGCTATCAATTTATGTTACTTCTGCGTTTGTGCAATTCCTGTAAAAGAGAACAATCACTGTTATTTAATAAGTTAGTAATTAGAGTTTGATTAAGACTCAATTTCTGATCTTCCATCGAGGTTGAGTCCTTAACCAACACAAACTCCAACACTATCTTTTATCCGGTTTGTGTTCTCTTCACATAAGGAGACTTTCTCCCCTTATCCAATATGCAACCTTTTCGATAAGATTCAGGAGATATTGATGCTTGATCAATGAGACTATCTCCTTCACGTGCATCTCACATGCGTAGATTGATCATCACTGTGCTTCACATGATGGACCTGGTCCATGACTGAGTTCCTTTGTCATTCTTCAAAACTTCACCTTTTCTTGGGCCAACAAATTCCCCCTTTTTGATGATGACAAACTCTGCGCTTTTTACTGATCAAAAGACCTGTAAGAACTCAGCTTAACCAACAATAGATTTACTTGTCATCAAGACCAGGTTAATTAGGTTATAAATATCACTTATTCAGAATAATGTATAAAGCACAATATCTTCCCCCTTTTGGCATCATCAAAAAGTTGCATACTTAATGTGAATCCCAGATTTTAAAAAGTACTCATGGCCACTGGGGCAACTGCAAGTGAAAACATGGTGCAATTATCAATAATCAACAAACATATTTAAACTATTAAGATCAGAATCATCATAGAACAAGAGAAATAGTTGTTGTCATTGATCATGATATGTTGTCATTAACAGTCCACAAAAAGAAAGAAAAACATTCAAAACATGAGCAAAAAACAGAAAAATCCCTAATCCGGGTCACTGGGGTTACTAGACTGGTTCAGAAGACAGGTGCTAGGAGACCTAAGGCTTGGAGGAACTAGAGGGTTGAGTCTGGAGAAGGTTCAACATATTCTGGAGGATTCCATCACTCTTCTCCTTTTCTTTTACTAGCTCAATTTTAAGGCCATCCCTCTCAGTTTCCAATTCAGCCACGCGAGCCTTGAGCCTAGAAATCTCAGCATCTTTAGTTCCACATTCCTGAACCAAAGTTCTAACCTTGCTGTTGATGGGTGTCTTCAGGGATGAACCGGGTTCAACTGGGATGGCATTGACTGGATAGTCACAAGCCAGAAGAGTCTTAATACCAAAATGTTCCTTGTTTGATACCATCTCCCATTTCTTCAAAGTCACATTTAGCCTATCCAGAACTGTGGTCAGTATGAAGACATATGGAGTAGCATGAGCCTTGGAGCCATTGATGACCCTATCTAACAATTTGACAATGAGAGCAGGCCAGTTGATTTGCTTTCCTCTCTCAAGGCACTCCGTAAGAACCAGGTCTATGTAGTTTGCAGGATGTCTTCTCTCTTGTCTGGGCAGTAGGCACTTGTTGACAAACTCAAACACAACCTTGTGCTCAGGCCTCATCTCACTTTTCTGCACAGCCCTGGCTTCATTCACATCCTCTTAATCACAGAACCTCTTGGTGATCTCAAGGGCAGTAGGTAAGGAGTCCAGGCATGGCCACCTTTGCCTAGTGTAGTCATCAAACCCTTCAGAGGGTATATCCAGAATTTCTCCCAACTTCTCAGCATCAAACTGCACTGAGACTCCCTTCACCAAGCTACTGACAACCCTATATTATACAGCAGCATTAGCCATGAACTCAATTAGTTCATTCCTGGCTAGTTTCCCATCCATCTGAAGGACCATGTCCTTCCAACCTTGAGCAGCTAAAGAGTCAATCAACCTCATCATCCCTGGCTCAACCAGGTCCTTCAACAATCTTTCTTTCAGAATTTTTCTCCTGCCAAAGATGGCAAACTTATCCTGTTCCTTCTCAGATTCCACTTCTTCTTCTTCTCCACTCCACTCTTCATCATCTGAAACTTTTGCTTGTTTTGCTTTCACTGCAGACCTTGTCCTCTTGGCTAATGAGGGTTCAGCAGACACAGGCACAGAAGAAGACTTCTTGGAAGAAGTCTTGGACCTTTTAGGTTTTGGTGTAGGAACCTCCACTGTTGTACCCCTTTCTTGATGGACCAGTTCCATCTCCTCTTCCTCTACAACCTCAGAGGATTCTGCAACCTTTGCTTTTCCCTTCTCCATTCTCTTTTTCTTGCTTTCTTCTAGAGCTTTTTGTAAGTCAGCTTCACTTTGTTTTACCCTGCTTCTTGTGGCTCTTCCCTTAGGCACTGAAGGGGCATTAAGTTTTGGGGATGAAGTCTTTCTTTTCTTGGATGGCTTGGGAACAGTTGGGGCCTTTTGTGAGGTAGCTTTGCGTTTCTTTGGGTCATAACTTGCCCCAACCCTTTTCAGAAGGTCAGCAAGAGTTTCCTCAGCAGATGAACCAGGTTCATCTTTTTGTGTGTCTTAGATGAACCAACCCTTCAGCTGCTTCCCCAAAACCACTTCCCCCTGACTTTATGCCACTCTCTTCTGCAACCCCACATATAGCAAGAACTGCTCCTTTCCCTTTTCCCCTCTCTTCACCACATGCACCCTCTCTCTCATTTTCTTTTTCAGATTTCCTTTTACCTCCACTCCTACGCATCTCAGGCAACTCAACATTTCCAATGGGGCCAACCAGCACAAACCTAGTTTCTTGGTTTTCAACCACAGAAGAACTTACCTCAGCAGGGGTTTCTTGAGTTTTTCAGTGTTAGAAGACCCATGTCCTTCACCTTCACTCGCAGATTGAAAGGATTCGGACTCAGAACTGGAGTCAGACTCTTTAGTTGGGCTTTCTTTCACTTGACTAGCTTTCAGCGTTTCACTTAACACCTTTCTCAGAGCACCAGATGCTACAGTTTTTGAGCCAACATCTTCTGCCTTCGAAGCCTGGGTTTTAGGGATTCACTAGGAGGAGTAGATGAGGATGAATTTGAGGGAGATGGTGGTGGAGGAGAATCAGGATGATCGTGTGGGTTAGACATTTTTGTTCGTTTCTTGAGTTAATTTGGGAATTTTGGAGAAGGGAGCAATTGGAGTTGAAGAACAGATTTTTGACGGTTTAAGAATAATGAAGAAGATTAAAGATGTGGTGTATATTTAAAGTGAATCAGACATTAATTCAGTAACGACAGCTTTTCAGAGGTCAAAGAGAAGTCTAATCAAACTATAATTCTAGACTTTTAATGATTATTTGGCTTCCCTAGATATTAGGCAAAAATCACGGTTTTAGAGTTCTAAATGGATGAAACTGGTTCAATGCCTCAACGGATAGAATTTTCTAGGAATTTGGCAAGTATAGGACTTCTGCTCATGATTGAATTGTTAATCTTTCTAATTATGCAAAGTATTGAAAACATACCTGAGCTTTCATATGAACTCATACTGATGAACCAGGTTCTTCATATAGAATCTTCTTGAACATGCCTCAAATATCATAATAGAAAAAACTTTGTAAGAGATCAGTGAATCATATATACACATATCACAGGAGTATACTAATTAAAGTATGAAGCTGAGCAAAAATTAATCTAGATATTTACAAAAGTTCAGAATTTCTAGACAAAAAGAATTTATATTTTTTTTTAATTTTCTTTCAATAATTTTTTTTTTCATTGTGCATTCTGAACTAGACCTATTAGGTGATCTTAATCATCCCTAGTTCCAACCTGTTCCTCTCAAAGTTTTCTCTACTTAGTGCTTTAGTGAAGATGTCAGCAATTTGTTTATCGGTAGCACAGAATTCTATGGAGATCAATCCTTTCTCATAGTTATCACTTAAGAAGTGGTGCCTAACATCTATGTGCTTAGTCCTCTTGTGATGAGCAGGGTTCTTTGTCATACTTATAGCACTAGTGTTATCACAGAATATAGGAATGCAACCAACTTCAATACCAAAATCTACCAGCTGCTGTTTGATCCATAGCAATTGAGCACAACAAGAAGCAGCAGCAACATATTCAGCTTCAGCAGTTGACAAGGCCACTGAATTTTGCTTTTTAGTAGCCCATGACACAAGACATGAACCAAGGAAGTGTGCCATACCTGAGGTGCTCTTCCTATCCACTAGAAAACCTGCATAATCAGCATCATCATATCCTACTAGATTGAAATTGCTACCTTTGGGATACCAAAGACACAAATCAGTGGTGCCTTTCAAATATATTAGTATCCTCTTGACAGCAGACAAGTGAGACTCTTTAGGATTAGCCTGAAAGCGAGCACAAAGCCCTACACTGAAAACAATGTCAGGTCTACTAGCATTAAGATACAAGAGTGAACCAATCATACCCCTATACAACTTTTGATCAACTGATGAACCAGGTTCATCAACATCTAATTTAGTGGCAGTTGCAATGGGTGTGTTTATTTCTTTAGATTCTCCCATTTTAAACTTTTTGATTAGCTCCTTTGCATAATTCTGCTGATGAATCATGGTTCCATTTGGACTTTGTTTGATCTGTAAGCCTAAGAAGAAGTTAAGTTAACCCATCTTGCTCATTCCAAACTCACTCCCCATTAGTTTTGCAAAGTCCTTACTTAGCTTATCAGTAGTGGCCCCAAAGATTATGTCATCAACATAAATTTGTACCACAAGGAGATCCTTACCTTTTTCCCTTAAGAATAAGGTACTGTTAATTTTACCTCTTTTGTATCCATGTTCAAGCAGGAATTTGCATAGTCGTTCATACCATGCTCTTGGGGCCTGCTTGAGTCCATAGAGAGCCTTGTCTAGCTTGTACACATGCTCAGGACATTCCTTGCTTTCAAACCCTGGAGGTTGTTTCACAAACACTTCTTCTTTTAGGTAGCCATTTAGGAAGGCAATTTTGACATCCATCTGATGAAGAGTGAATTCCATATGTACTGCAAAGGCTATGAGAAGTCTGATTGCCTCTAGTCTTGCAACTAAAGCAAAGGTCTCATCATAATCTATGCCCTCCTCTTGGCTGTAACCTTGGCCACCAGTCTTGCCTTGTTTCTTGTAACAGTTCCATCTTCATCAAGTTTGTTCCTAAAGACACATTTTGTACCAATAACTGATCTATCTTTGGGCCTTGGAACTAGATGCCAAACTTGACTTCTCTCAAATTGATTGAGTTCATCTTGCATTGCATTGACCCAATCTGCATCCTGCAAAGCCTCAACAACATTTTTAGGTTCAACAAGAGATGAAAATGCATCAAAAGCACATAGATTCTTCAATTGTGATCTAGTTTTAACTCCAGATGTTGGATCAGTGATAATGTTCTCAATGGGATGAGAATTTTGATACTTGTGAGGTTTCACAACCAACTGGTTTCTACTAGATGTTTCTCCCATGTTCTGTTGCTGAGGAACAGGGTCATGAACATGTTCCTTTAAGGGATTTATTTCAATTCCTCTTTGATTAGTTCCCCCTGTCAGTTTGCCCTGGATGGAAGAACCTGTTCCATCACCTGTTCTTTCTGTTGGTTCCACTTTGACTTGTGCTGAGGCTTCAGTCAAGTCCTTTACCAATCCAATGGCTTCATCTTCATGTTCCTGTCTCTCAGAAAGAATGTTAGTTTCATAAAATACTACATGTACACTTTCTTCTACACACAAAGTTCTTTTATTGAACATTTTATATGCTTTGCTATGTGAAGAATATCCCAAGAATACTCCCTCATCACTTCTGGGATCAAACTTACCTAGGGAGTCCTTTCCATTATTGTGCACAAAGCACTTACATCCAAATGCCCTAAGATGGGATATATTAGGTTTTCTCCCTTTAAGTAACTCATAGGGAGTCTTCTCTACAAGAGGTCTAGTCATGCATCTATTGATAATGTAACATGCAGTGTTTACAGCCTTTGCCCAGAAGCTATGGGGCAGCTTACTAGAAAGAAGCATAGTCCTAGCCATGTCTTCAAGAGTCCTGTTCTTTCTGTCAACTACTCCATTTTGTTGAGGAGTCCTAGGGGCAGAGAAATTATGATCTATACCATTTTCATCACAGAATTTAGCAAACCTAGAATTTTCAAATTCAGTTCCATGATCAGACCTAATGGATGCAAGTTGATTTCCTAATTGTTTTTGAGTTTTTCTAACAAATGCAGTAAACATGTCAAATGCTTCATCTTTAGAAGTTAGAAATAGAACCTAGGTAAATCTAGAATAACCATCAACAAGCACCATTACATATTTCTTTCCACCTCTGCTCATGGTTCTCATTGGTCCACAGAGATCCATATGGACCAGTTCCAACGACTTGGTTGTGCTTACCATTTTCTTGCTTTTGAAGGATGACCTTACCTGCTTCCCCCTTGCACATGCCTCACAAACTTTGACTTCCTTGAACTTGATGTTGGGTAACCCTATCACCAAGTCCTTGGGGACTAATTTGTTTAACTGATTCAGACTGGCATGACCAAGTCTTTTGTGCCATAGGAGGGGATCATTATCCAGCACACTTAGGCAGGTTAGTTCATTTTCAGAAAGAGTTGACAAATCTACAATATAAATATTGTTAACTCTTTTTCCCTGCAAAACAATCTTGTCAGTGGTAAGGTTAATCACAAAGCATTTAGTAGAGGTGAATGCTACAAGGTTACCTCTATCACACAGTTGTGACACACTGACCAGGCTGCATTTCAAGCCATCTATCAAGTATACATTCTCAATGGAGTGAGAGTCTGTCTTTCCTACCTTTCCAACCCCAATAATCTCACCTTTCTTCCCATTTTCAAAGGAGACATTACCTCCCTTTAGGTCCTCAAGTGAAAGGAACTGGTTCTTGCTTCCAGTCATGTGTTTTGAGCAGCCACTATCCATGTACCATATTTGGCTACTTCCCTTCACTTGGACCTGCAAAAAGGAATCAGGGGTTAGTCTTAGGAACCCAAACTGGTTTGGGTCCCTTTCTATAGGCAAAGAGATAAATCAGATTCCTTCTAGCCCACCCAGGCAGCCTATTTTTTTCTTGAACAAAAGTTTTGTTCTTTTGACTGGCCTTTTCTTTTGCATTACATTCATTTTTGTAATGGCCAGTCTTGCCACAGTGTGTGCAGATTTTGTTCTCAGGAAGAGTGAGGTACTTGCTTTTAGGATCCCACTTAGGTGCTTGTGTCCCATAACCAAGTCCTCTTTTGTTGCTACTGTGATGTTCATGTAACCAAGAGAGTGCATCAGAAGCCTTGTTCCATTTACAAGTTCTGTCTAGTTCATGTTTTACCTTCCCTAGATCTTCTTTTAGTATTCTTATCTGCTCATCCTTTCTATACAGCTTATCCTTCATTTTTCCTAAGTTTTCTTCTAGGGTGAGATGTATCTGATCAACTTTCTTCTTTCCTGTTCCTAATTTCAGTTTTAAGTTCTCAGACCTAAGTTCTAGGACATTAGTGTCAAGTTCAAGAACCTGGTTCTTCAACTCAACATTTTTACTTTCACTCTCATTAGCCCTAGACTCTAGATTTTTGCACTTGGCTTTTAGGATCACACATTCCCTAGACAGTTCTTCCTTCTCATTGTTAATTATCTCAGACTCATCAATGAAGTCTAGTAGTAGCTCAGACAGCCTTTCTTTAGACAGGCATTTAATCTTGTCCTTGAGATGAAGAATACTTACCTCTTGTTTGTCATCTGATTCTCCAATGGCCATAAGTGCTTGTTCATCTCCAGCTTCATCTTCTGAGTCCTCGTCTGATATTTCTCCCCAGACAGCAACCATAGCCTTTGTTGAACCTTTGTTCCTTTTTGGTTGAACCTGTTCCTTCTTCTTGTTCCTTCGTTCAGCCATTTCCTTTTTCCACTCAATTTCCCATTGAGGACAATTCTTGATCATGTGATCAGTCTTGCCACACTTGTAGCAACCCTCATTGGTCTATTTCTCAGAAGCCCTTGGTTTGTTGAAGGTTGTGCCTCTTGAAGATCCCTTTCCTCTCATCAGGTACTTTTTGAAATCTCTTGTGATCATAGCCATTTCATCATCCTCCAGATCTGAACCTTCAGCAATTCTGAGAGCCAGACTCCTTTCCTTCTTGGGTGGATCCATTTTCATGGTTTGCCTTCTCAGTTCATAGGCAGTAAGGTTTCCAATTAGTTCATCCAGCTTGAGAGTAGCAATATTCTTTGATTCCTGGATTACATTAATTTTGCTTTCCCAAGAGACTGGCAGAACCCTTGTTAAAATCTTCTCAACTTTGTCTTCTTCAAGGATAATCCTTCCAAGAGAGTTAAGTTCATTTGTCAGTGTGGTGACCTTGTATACATCTCTTGGATGGTTTCTCCTTCCTTCATGGTGAAATTCTCATATTGAGAATACAGCAGTGTTCCTCTGGATCTCTTTACTTGAGGTGTTCCTTCATGAGCCACTTGCAAAGTATCCCAGATTTCCTTAGCAGTGGTACAGCTTTGAATTCTACTGTACTCATCTGGACCTAGTCCACACACAAGCCATTTCTTGGCCTTTGCATTTTTTTCCCACTTCTTCAGGTCTTCAGCAGTGCAATCAGCTCTTGTCTTTGGCACATCAACTCCTTCAGCATTCTTCTTTGTGGTTGCTAGGGGACCATCAGTAACTATGTCCCAGAGTTCATAGTCTTCCCCTATGATGTGATCCTTCATCCTGTTCTTCCACCAAGAATAGTACTGACCATTGAAGAGTGGAGGCCTAGCAATGGATTGCCCTTCCCAGTTCCCAGGTGGTGCACTCATGTTGATCTTTTCCTAAGGTGTTAGCCTCTTCAAGGATAACCTCGCTCTAATACCAATTGATGTTTTATACGTCAATACCACACAAGAGGGGGGGTGATTTGTGTGGTACCCAATTTTGCGCTCTAGAAGAACCTGGTTCTTCTAGGTATACTAACTCTACTGTTTGCGGAATAATAAGTACATAAAATAAAGAACACAGAGATTTTTACGTGGAAAATACCTGGCTCAAAAGGTGAAAAAACCACGACCTACTACTCAGTAAGATTTTCCCAAACTTCCACTAAAATCACTGAGCTAAAACAGCATTTACAAAACTCTTTGTTAACCGAAGGATTAACTCTAATCCCGTTGTAGCACACAGCCTCAACTGTTGCGACAACTTCAAGTTAGCATATAACTTGAACACTCTAAGTACCTAATACAAATGCTTATATGAAAGCTGAAAGGTACAAGTTTAAATCACCTACTACAATTGAACTAGAATGTAAGAAGGACACAACGGAATTGGTTCTTCTATCTCGTCCAAGTAGCTTCAGGAATGCACACTCAAATCTCACATAATTTTGCCTCGCTCTTTTGCTCTCGATTTAGTGTTACTTCTGCGTTTGTGCAATTCCTGTAAAAGAGAACAATCACTGTTATTTAATGAGTTAGTAATTAGAGTTTGATTAAGACTTAATTGCTGATCTTCCATCGAGGTTGAGTCCTTAACCAACACAAACTCCAACACTATCTTTTATCCGGATTGTGTTCTCTTCACATAAGGAGACTTTCTCCCCTTATCCAATATACAACCTTTTCGATCAGATTCAGGAGATATTGCTGCTTGATCAATGAGACTATCTCCTTCACGTACATCTCACATGCGTAGATTGATCATCACTGTGCTTCACATGATGGACCTGGTCCATGACTGAGTTCCTTTGTCATTCTTCAAAACTTCACTTGTTCTTAGGCCAACAATGCGGACAACATATTAACGCGGCTAGGTTTGACCATGATGCATGCACAATTGATCAGAGTAAGGTTACTATAGATGTCTAGACTTGGACCCTCAAGCAGACAACTTGAGGGGGAAAGGCACGGAACCGTCGAACGCACCGCTGATCGACTAGTTTTACCGCAAATACGCATTTCCGAATTTAAAAGGGTGATATATAAGAAAAGCGCAAACACTCATCAAGAGTTTCTATAAGATTGATTATGCACGAGTGGAATATGATGTTGAGCATGATTTATGCAACAATAAATAGCATGTTGTCAAGTATTTGCACGTTAAAAATGATAAATGCGGTATTTAAATAATTGAAAGACAGTTACGAAAAAGAAAAAAAAGAGACAACTCAGTTTCACGAAATAAAAGAAATCATAAATGCTTGAAAATAAGCAATTAAATCCAAATAAGGGGGAAGGAAAAGGTTGTATCAACAAAATAAAGCATGCTTGGGACTAATTCACAAAAAACAAGTTTGTTATGGTAAGAGCCTAAAATATCCCTAGCATAGTCGCCATGCTGTCGCGCCCCCTTTTTCCTCGCGGAGTCCGGGTTTCGACATTCATTGGGAATAACTCATTTCCTTTCGGGAATTGGGTATGGAATTTGAAGAGTCGCCACCTAACGGATTAAGGTACGTTAGGGCACCTAGAGCAGATAACTCATGAAACTGGTTTGCATTACTAGAGATTTGGGTAAGGGCTCGAAATAACCTTGAGGGGAAGGTGTTAGGCACCCCTCGCGGTCCACAATGGTGGGTCCCGGCCGAACTCAAACTATGTGAATTAGTCACTAAAGAAACAAGCACATAAACACATAAAGTTTATTTAAACGGGGTAAAGGGGGTCCTAGGTTTGTTGGCCTATAGGATCACATCTGTACAATACCCAGTAAGCCTTCCTCAAATAGAGGGGTTACGCGTGGCATTAGCGCACAGGTCATCATATCCTTTACTACCCAATTACCCTCCCCTTGGTCATAGCCTAAAGCGTTCTAACAACCTTAAGAATGTATCATATGCGTGCATTACCCGTCCCTTTATTTATATAATCCCGGAGGTATTTAGGACTTCTAGTTAAGGTGGATCTAGACTCTCCTACAGTACTTAAAAGGAGAAAATTCTAGGCGACAAACAAAACACGTAGGACTGGACCAAAGATAGAACAGTTAAAAGGCTCACATTTTACCTCCACAAATAGAGCAAGTAAGTGCATGTCTCAAACAACAGATTTCAGATATTTCAGAAAAGCCTTAGAATAGGATATCTAGGTGAGCATGACAAGCAGAGAATATGCAGCATTGAGTTAAGGCAAAGCGTTAAAGACCTAATCAGTTGCCAACTGATTAGAATCTATTGAATCTGGGCAGTTCACAAATAAGCACAGCATAGTTTCTAGTCTTTTATAAGATTTTAATTACCTACAGGCTTGCCTAGGCGGAGATACCCTATAAACATGTTATCTAAATTGTAATCAGGATCAATTTAAAACAAACAGTTTTGAACTTATTAAGTCTTATAGGCATGCTTGTCTAGGTGCTGAACATTACAGAGCTGGTTTTCATACATTTAATCCTAGAACATGATTCTAGGTGTTGGGATTGCTTTTAAACAGGATAGTTACTGATTTATGCGATGTAGACATGGTTTTAAAGCGAATGCAATAACAGTCCTAAAGCAAGATCTTTAATTCACATAACGAGTGGACGTTTTTGTCAAGCAGGATTATAGCAGTAATTTAATAACAGAATTTCTAGGTGATCATGATTATGCAGAAGCAGAATTTCGTAACAAATGAGGTGATGAGCCTATAACATAGTTTCTAGTATGTTAAACAATCCTAAAGCATGGTTTCTAAAGCAAGTAAACATAATAAACCTAAGACATGATTCCTAATGCAAGTAAGCATACTAAACCTAAAGGCATGATTTCTACCCGATTTCCCTCACAAAAATCATATAAGAATCCCCTTCCCTTTTACTAATTTCCCCAGTTTACAAGGATTATTATTACAGACCATAAATGAATTACATAATTAATAAAGCTATAATATAGGGAGCCTGAAATAGGCCCAAAGTGAACCTGGAAATACCAGGCCGTCAAACAATCCCAGATGCCATAGTCTCATAGTATCCTGGTGCGTCAAAGTTCCCAAGGGCCTCAGGGACCCCGCGCAATGCTCACACCAAGATCCTTTTAAATAGAAGAGTAGTTATGTGCAATGAGGAAGGGCTAGCCCCAGTGTGCCAAAGTTCAGAGGAATCTCATGGATTTCTAGGCAGTACACACACTGGAGGGGCAGAACTTAAGTAATCTAAGAGTAGAAATGAGAGTTCTTGACATAGTAGTGACAGTTTAAGGAAAATACTTTAGGAGTAAAACAGTTCAGGGGTCCAAGAGTGAAAACAGTTCAAAGGTAGAAATAGTTAAGGAGTAAAACAATTCAGGAGTGAAAACAACAGTTGGAAATATTCTGAAAACAGCAACATAGTCACAAAGCAAGAATTCACATTGCCTACATTTAGTAGAAGGAGTTTAGCCCTGAACTCAGCAAAGGTTTCTTATGGTCTTGGCCCATTAACTGATACTAGGTTAACATAGAGTCTTGTATCAATCATAGGGTAGCAGGTAGGGATCAGACAGTCACACATAAAAGCAAGCAAGTTGAGGGCATAGAGACCATGACTTAATCATGGGGTTTATTAGGGATGAACATCTATAACAGGACAACAGTCATAGATCTAATGACATAAGGGTAGACACATAGACATATTGTAAGCGAAAAAACACATAGATCTAGCAAATAGAATAGGCATGTTGATGACAAAGAACCTACTGATCAATGAAAGCAATCATGCTAAAAACAAACACATAGGTCTCGTTCAAAATAGGCATGTTGATAACAAAGGAGACACTGATTCAATGACATGAAAGTAGACATGTTGAGGACACACAAGTCTTAGTTAATAGAAACAGACATGTGGACATATTGAAGACAGGAAAACCACATAGGTCATTGTTAAAATAGGCATACTGAAAACAAAGAACATACTAATTCAATGACATGAAAGTAGGCATGTTGAGAACGAGAAGCATATTGATTTAGTAACACGTAAGTGATCATGTTGAGCAGTAAGTACATAAACTAAATCATACAGATGTCTGAATAATAGTAAAGTGAGGCATACCAGTTAGGAATTTGCAGTAGGAGAGTGAAGTAAATAGGATCCAACATCTAGCCTTGGCTTTCAGCCGGCTAGACAGTGCAATAGACAAATAGTAATAGAGAGCAAGAGCTTTTAGATGTGTTTTTCCTTAGGTCTGTGTGTGTGTGTGTTTAAAATAGAGTGATGTATTTATAGGAGTCGAGTAGTGTAAAATAAATAAGGCAAGGCAGATTGACATTGCAAAATAAGGTAAGGAAGTAATCAAGTAATCAATCAAGCTTGATAGGGGACAGAAAATTAGGGAGTTATACCCATAAATAGCTCTGATTGAATTCTAAATAAGGCAAGAAATGGGATTATCAGTCAATTAGGGTTATAACCCTTAAATCAAGTAATCAGTTTCATACATAAGGCAACACGGGTAATCAGAGACCAATCAAGGGTTAATTAACCCATAAATAGGCAAGAGACGTAAATTAAGAACCTCAGGATTAAGGAAAACAAACAGAAATCAGTAAATTACTTCAGTAAACAAATGAAACCCTAGATAATTAGGCTAATCAGTCAATTATTCAAACAATAATGGACAAGAGCTTGAAATCAAACAATGCATCGTCAGACAATTGAACCAGAAACATAATCATGCGAGAAAGATTAAACAAAACATAAGGATCTTAGAAAACCTTTTGCGAAGCCAAAACCCTAATTTGAAAAATACCTGAAGTTGATTAACAGTGGGAAAATCAGAGGACCCTTAAAATAAACAGCCATGGAAACTTGAAACACTTCAAATGTGCAGAGATTCGGACAACAGATAACAAGGAAACCAAAAACCCTTCGTAACACAGTGCTAAAAATCGGTTAACAGTTGAGAAATAAGAGAAAAAATCAGTGATGAACTCAGAATCGTTCCAGAACTACAAAGATCTGGACAGATTCAAGTCTAAACATTAGGGTTTTGAAGAAAAAGGAAAGGGTAAAGAGAATCTGGCCTTGAGCCAGAGATTTGCACTGTAAAACATCGATAGGAAAGCACTCACAGACCATAGACGGACTCTCAGAGAGTCTTGGGCAAGATCTGGACTAGATCTCTTCGAGATCTTTCCATGAGATCGCAAGAACGAGCAACCAGGAGACGTAGGAGACAAGTAGAAGTCTCAAATAGCCATGGAAATCCATGGATCAAATAGGAAATAAAGGGATTAGGGCTGATTTTAGGTGGCGGCGGCTAGGATTAGGATTAGGTCTCAGAGAGACGGAGAGGATTAGGGATTCTAGGGCGGCTGTTTGGTGAGAATGAATTAGGTTAGGGGGTCATTCAGATTAAAAATGGTAAGAGTGAACGGTGGCCGTTGATCTTTGTGATCAATAGCCAGGATTGGAAGGTTTGGGGACCGGGTTTTAATTCGGTTTGGGCCTGGTCTTAGTGGGTTAGGGATTTGGGGTTGAAATTGGGCCATTTAATTAGGCTAGGTCTGAAAATAAAGGGCTATTTGTTAAATACCCATTTTTTAATAAAAGTAATTTTAAAAAAAAGCTAATTAGAAGATTAAAAATGATTTTTATGCATGTAGGTGATTTAAAATAATTACTTAATATTGTAAAAAATATAAAAAGTCATTTTTTTTACATAGATAGTGTAGCTATGCATATATGTGGGCTATTATTGCAAAATACACATTTATAGTTTTAAAAATGCAAAATGTAATTGAAAAATGCAATTGAAATATTTGAACACTTATATGAGCATGAAATGAATTTGGATGGTTAAATCATCATAAAGTAATATGAGGGATAATTTATAATAAAAAATGCAGAAATAAATGGATTTAAGGACTTTAAAAAATTATAAAACAATTTGTAGCTATGTTTGTAAATGCATGTACTATATTTTGAAAGTGTATGCATATTTTAAACATATATGAGGGAAAAATATAGGTATCAACACCAATCATTAGTGTTGCTACAATATGATCCCCATTAGGTAGTGTACTGACTCTATCCAAGTA
Source organism: Nicotiana attenuata (assembly GCF_001879085.1). Taxonomy (NCBI): domain Eukaryota; kingdom Viridiplantae; phylum Streptophyta; class Magnoliopsida; order Solanales; family Solanaceae; genus Nicotiana; species Nicotiana attenuata. The sequence continues at coordinate 115,337 of NW_017671502.1, forward strand.
TAAGTTATGTGGTCGATCATCAATATTATCATGTAAAAGAGCCTGGCTACACCTGTTCTTGAAGCTGGCTTAGGTAGGCTTTGCAAGGCAAAAGCCAGGCTGGGCTGGCTTTAAGCAGGCTTTGCAAGGCAAAAGCTAGGCTGGGGTTGGCTTTAGGCTGGCTTTGCAAGGCAAAAGCCAGGCCAAGGCTGGCTTTAAGCTGGCGACGCCAGGGTATCATCAGGCTTTAGCCTGGCACCGCCAGGTCTGTGGTGCTGGATGATTTTATGATCTTGTAAGCTCAAATATTTCTCTCCGAACCTTTAATGTGAAATCATTCTAAACATTGCTAAACCATCCTCAGATTGAGCATGAAGACATGATAATACCACTAAGAAATGATTCAACAATCTCCAGAAATTCCACATAACAGATTCAACCTTTACCTTAACATTTGACCATATCAGAAGTAGAATAAATTGCACCATTCAATACCTGCTTATCACATTGGTCCTGTACACTATCAAAGCACCTCCAGAATGAGCATGTGACCATGCTAATACCACTGGAAAGTACCTTAATAATATACAGAATGAGACATAAAAGAAACTCGCAGGTATGTGCAGATTCCAACCCTATGAAGCCATCAGTCTGGGGCTCTTCTCTTTCTTATTCTAACCCTAAGGTTAGGAGTTTGAGACTTGTCTAAATTAATCAACCTCCACCCTGCACTAGGCAGTTCAGAGAATGAGTGAAACTCAGATGTACCTACAAAAGAAAACACAATGTTAGCCATAAAATCCGCCACTGAGTTGCCTTCTCTGAACACATGTTGAAAGATCACATTGAAGTTGCCCTTCATCTCTATAATTTTCTTCACATCATTTGCAATTAACAAAGGAGGATCCCATTCCCCTTCTATCACTTTCTTCATCACTAATGAATCAGTCTCCAATATGAGAGGGTGAACATCATGCTCCACACAGTATTCCAATCCTTGAAGAATAGCCTTAGCTTCAGCCACCACATTAGTTGTCACCCCCAGGTCTACTGCCCTTGCATACACCACATCACATTCATCATTCCTCACACAAAAACCTAATGAGCTAGGACCAGGATTTCCTTTTGAGGCTCCATCAGTATTGCATTTGTACCAACCATGAAAAGGAAGCTGCCATGTTACTCTTGTAGTGATCAATATAGGTTTATATCCTTCAAAATATTGAATTATGTCTGGCCATAACAATGGAATATTAGGTATCCAAGCATACCTCACCCTTTCCAGTTGATGCAATGTCCTATTGATCTCATGAATCACCCTATTTGTGGACACTGAACCCCCATGTTTACCTGCATTTCTTCTCTTCCAAAGTTCCCAAGTGATGATAGTTGGTACTGCTTGAAACAATGGCTTTAACTTTGGACAACATTGAGCATACCACCAATGCCTTATAACCTGCTTCAATTGAATCAATGGCGCAGTAATTCTAGCAGCCCCCATGAATAAGTTCCATAAACTTAGAGGCAGTAGGACTTGTGACAAATATATGCTCAATAGATTCCTCTCGGGGCTGCTGAAAACACCAACACCTAGACATCACCATTTGCCCTTGCCTCTTCCATATGTCATCAGTGGCTATTTTCCGCCTCCACAATCTCCATAAGAAGAAGGATATCTTGAATGGTAAGCCTTTAATCCACATTAACTTGAAATCCTGATTGGGATCAGCCCTATGCCTTAATATTTGCAAAGCACTACTAACACTGAACTTGCCCGAAGGAGTTGGCATCCAGTATGGCCTATCCCAGTATCCCTCACTGCCTTCATAATGCACATTTAGCCTTATATGTTCTGCAATTTCCTCATTGAAGGTTTGATCTAGCAGCTGATCATCCCATGTTTCACCTTGCTGTAATTCTGCCACATCCTGAAGATCTTCATTGATTGGGAGGTCTTCAGGTAATACATGATAGAGTGCACCCAATCCAGCCCAATTTTCATGCCAAATATTAGTTGTTCCACTCTTCAATTCCCATAGGATCTCATGTTCTACTTCTTCCTTAGCATTCAGCATTTGTCTCCAAACATGAGACCCCCTTCTAAACTGCACCACCGTTGGTATCTCCTTCTTGCAATACTTATTCCACATGAAATTAGACCACAAAGATTTTGTGGTCCTAAACCTCCACCATAGTTTAGCAAACAATGCCCCCGACACATCATGTAAAGACCTAAAACCTAGGCCACCTTCCTCTTTAGGAAGGCAAAGATTTTGCCATGAGGCTCAATGTCTGCTTCTCCCTTCTTCCTTTGTGCTCCAAAAGAACCTATCAAAAATCTTATGAAGATGCTCGGACATTTTTTGGTGGCTGGAAGACTGATAACATGTGGACTGGCATACTTTGCAACACACTAGAATTGAGTGTTGCCTTTCCTCCAAATGACAGTAGCTGTCCTTTCCGTGAATGCAATTTAGCCTTTACTTTCTTGATAAGATCCTCATAATATTCCTTCCTCCTTCTAGTGTAGAAAATAGGACACCCTAGATATGTGAAAGGGAATTTACCTCTTGCAAAAGCTGTAATAGTTCCAACCGCCTGACACAATCCATTAGAAATCTTTGAATATATATAGTATGAACTATTATATTTGTTGATCATCTGGCCTGATATCTTCTCATAGTTCCCCAACACTGCAGTAATCTTGCTCAAGGATGGAGGATTAAAAGAAGCAAAGATTATAGTATCATCAGCATATGCCAAGTGGTTTATAGGATCAGACCACTTAGGCATTCCAAATCCCACAAATGACCTGTCTTCAAATAGCTTATTCAAAGACCTGGAAAGTACCTCAGCTGACAGAATGAACAATGCTGGTGATAGAGGATCCCCTTGCTTCACACCCCTTGTAGACTTAAAGAACCTTGAGTACTGCCCATTCACCAATACTGAATACCAGTTATCTGACACCAAGTACCACACCATGTTGATGAAGTGCTCAGAAAATCCCATCTTCCTTAGTACATGCAATAAGTACTTCCATGAAACCCTATCATAGGCCTTAGCCATATCAAGCTTGATCACCACATTAGCTGGCTTTCCCCTTAACCTTATGTCAACGACAATTTCTTGAGTCAATAAGATGTTCTCAAATATACTCCTACCCTTCACAAATCCGGATTGATTAGGAGATATTAGAGAAGGCAAAAAAAATCCCAATCTATCATGTAACACCCTAGACAAGACCTTGTTAATGAAGTTGCTCAAGCTAATAGATCTTAAGTCAGAAAAGGTCTCAACTCTAGGTTTCTTAGGCAGCAACACTAGATTGGTGTGAGTGATGGATTTAGGCAGTGCAGCTCCTCCATAGAAGTGTAGCACCATGTTGTGTATATCAGGCATCAGCACCAATAACATCCCAGCATGTTTGATAAAACAGGTCAGTGAATCCATCTGGACCATTAGCACTCTCCCCACTAAGCTCAAAAATTGCTATCCTTACCTCTTCAATTGTTGGCAATCTGCTAAGTTCCAAATTTTGTTCCATAGTGACCATCGAAGGTACATTATTGAGCAAGGAAAAGTCAGATGTATCACCTTTATTTGTGAACTGTTTTTGATAGAAGTCCGCTGCAGCTGTAGCCAATTGCTCCTAGTCTTCAATCCATACCCCACTTCCACTTTTGATCCTCTTCAGTTGCAATTTTTGTCTTTTGCCATTGACATGATTGTGAAAGAAACTTGTATTCCTATCTCCTTCAGCAAACCAAGTCATCCCAGCTTTTTGCTTCCAATACTACTCCTCAATACTCAAGTATTTCTTCAATTCAGATTGAGCCTTTTGAAGCACAATCTTGTTCTCAATTGTAGGCTCTTCTTCAAGCAACATCTCTTTCACCCTAACAATGTCCTCCAAAATAGCCAACTGCTTGAAGATATCACCAAATGTTTCCCTACTCCATTTTGACAATGTTGCCTTCACCCTCTTGAGCTTCTGCTTGAACATCCAAAATGGATCCCCTACAAAATCAGCTTCCGAATTCTGCCTTACCACCTCCATAAATGTAGCATGTTTAGTCCAAAAGTTCAAGAACCTGAAAGGCCTGACAAAATTAGTGGTCTGCTCCCCACATGTCATTAACAATGGTGCATGATCTAATCCAGTTCTGATTAGATGTTCAACTTCAATAGTTGGCAACATGTTTTGAAATGGCAAATTCACAAATATCCTATCCAATCTTTTGAATATACACGTAGCATTGGATCTCCCATTCCGCCATGTAAATGGAATTCCTTTGTATCCTTGTTCAAACAAACCACAAGAGTTTACACAAAATGCAAAATCCTCATATTCAAGAGGGTGTACTGGTAGTCCTCCTATTTTCTCATCTTCATGCAATATCACATTGAAATCCCCTCCTACCAACCATGGCAATTTCATATCACTTGCTAAGTAATACAAGTGATCCCACAATTCCAACCTCTCCATTGCTGAACATTTTGCATAAACAAATGTCATCATCATGTGTTGCCCCAGGTCATGGTGAAACACTCTTACAGTCACCTGTTGCTCAGTATCCTCCACTAATTCCCATTCCACCACTGCATCAAAGAACAATCATATTTGCCCATTAATATTTGCATAAGCAGTCTCCATATTCACCCTTCTTCTATATCTATCAATGAGTCTCTTCTTTTGAAAAGGCTCCATCAATGCAACTACACAAAAGTTATGCTCTCTATTCACGTTAATCACCCCAGGAAAGGCCTGTTGTGTATTCACAGACCTTATGTTCCATATTAATGTTTTGATCATCATTTAGATAGAGAAGCTGCCCTCCTGGGCATAATTCTTGAAGGTTGTTGTGGCTCTTTATTCAGATTCTTCTTTGTTTTCTTACCTCTTTTAGCACTAGCTTTAGGTGATAGATCCCCATCCCTAGCCACCTGTTTGTAGTTTTCTGTTGTTGATTCATCATCTCCCTCATCCTCCATAGGATTTTGTCTCATTAAGTCTTCATCAATTGGTGCCACATTGTGTGTAACTAAATCATGTAAATATTGTAGTGGAGTCTTCAGTGGAACATTAAGATGCAGCTGCATAATTTGATCAGTGCCATATTCCATAGGCACTTCCTCTATTTCCCCAAATGCTCTTGGAACAATTGCCTGCTCATCAGCCTTTTCCTTGCTATTCACCATAGAAGAAGCAGCAGCCTGCATCATTTTGAATTGTTGCTCATATACACTGCCTAGCCCAGGAATTATTATGGTAGTCTGCTCAGAAATTTCTATTCTATTGATATCACCACCTTTTCCATTGCTTGTACTTTGGTCTGACCCTACTGTATCATCCCTAACCTTCACATTATCATCAAGTTTGTTCTCCAATGCGTACACCAGAACACCATCTACATAGGCTAAAATCTTGCCAGTTGCACTAGGGATAGGGTTTATTGTCGTTGCTTCATCAGGTGACCCTGGCACCAGGCCTGGCATCGCCAGCTTATCGCTTGGGGTACCTGGCTTTAGGCCTGGGGTTGCCAGCCTACCGCCTAGGGAGCCTGGCTTTAGGCCTAGTGTCGCCAGCCTATCGCCGGGTAGGCTGCTGTCCCTCACTTTGTCTCATGTTTCCTTTATCGTGCCTAGTTGATCATCCTCCACCTCAATTGCATCACTCCGTAAAACCTTTGTTGAATTTACCTTATCAAGGTCCTCAAGCTTCCCAAAATCTGCCAATGTTTGAGACGGAATATGTTGATATGATTGCATTGTAGCCACATTGAGTTCCCTTAGCTCCTCTTTGCTAGTTCCAAACCTTCTATGAACCCAGTCGATTGTGGATTCCTTATAAGCCCTTTCATCAGTACTTTGATCACTAGGAACAATAGAATTAGCCTTAGCTAAGTTCCCATTATGTTGATCTTCCAACACCTTCTCAACTGCTTCCTTCTTCACACGCTTAAGTTCTTGTTGATTACCTTCTCCCGCTGGCTTAGCATTAGCATCTTCGCCAACCTTAACCCCAAAAGCCTTAAGATTGGGGCTTGACACTCCGGTATTGCCTTTCTTTTCATTCTCATGTCCCTTCTTGTATTTCTTTTCCCCATGTTCCTTCTTCTTGCCATTGCTATGATCCTCACCTTTGCCTTCACTAATTTGTAGAGTAGGTTGATGAACTTCCTCAACCTCTAGTGCATTAAACTTGTTCTTGGTTGCTACTTCCTCAAGTTTGGCCTTCCCTTTACCCTTGTCAGCTTCCTTACCTTGTTTGTTATCAACAATGTGACCCCTATTATCTCGTTGGTATTTGTTCTTCCTTGCTTGTATCCATTCCTGCTTGGTATGATTGGTAGCAGGCTTACCAACCACCTTTCCACTTGACAGAACCTTTGTTGAATTTGCAGCTGTACCAATTGTTTCAGTGCTTACCACAACTGTCTTCTCCTTGCCTTGATCCTCAACATCTTCATCAAATGTCTTGTGTAATTCAGGATGAATTACCCAGCATTCTGCCTCACTATGCCCTTGTTTCTTTCAAGGCTTGCAATATTCTGGCATATAATCATACTTAATCCTAATCCATTTAAACTCTACTGGCCCAGATGCATCAGATTCTTCCACAATCTTAATACGATGAGGGAACTTACCTAACAAGTTAACTTCCACCTTCACCTTAGCACAACTAGGTCTAGTCCCATTTTGAGTTGCTAAGTCTACATGCAATGGATTACCAACTGCACGAGCTAATAAAAATACACATTCCTTACCAAAGAAGTTTGGAGGAAGTTCTCGAAAGCTAATCCAAGCTATGGCAATTGGAATCTCTTCATCAGGTGACCACCATGGATTCCATTTTGTACAACGCATCTGCCACATGTCTGATTGAGCCTTTAAATAAAAAGCTGGTTTTGACAGAAGATGAACATAATCCTCCAATAATGACAGCCTAATCAACACATGATTATCTTCAATCAAACCAACTGAACAATGACCCTTAATCTCACATTGAGTTGGAATCACTTTACGTAATTCACCAATAACAGGCTTCCCATATGAATGTTTCCCAAGAACTGCAAGTTGAAGTCCTTGTTGTACGATGGATTGTTTCACTTCTTGTTTCTTCCACTTTACAACTGGTTCTCCATGAAACTGGTTTCAATGGTAGCGTAGCTAGGGTTTGCATGGGCTTATTTATGACAGTAGGGTTTAATAAATTCGCATAGGTTGAGGTGGATTAGGGTTTGTATTAAGGTTTGTAGAGGCTGGTAACGGCTAAGTGGGGGAGGAAGATGACGGACCAACCTCAGGAGGAGGCTGGCCGCCGACCGTGGAGGCCATGAAGGGCAGTCGCCGGTGTGCACTGTTGATCGCCCCTTTGAGGAGAGAGAAGTTTATATAGAATGGTATCTTTTTTTTACACCTAAAAAAGTGTTTTGAGTCCAAAAGAACCACATTTCGGTTCTGGACTCTTTAAAACAAACCCACGGAACCATATTATATCACCTTTTATTTGAACTTTCATTCAAAAATCCAAAACACAAAAAAATTCCAAGGTTGTTTTTGAGATTATTGAACTGAGCATAACATCAATCTGCATGACAGGTATAAATTTATGTGATGTCACTTTCGTGTGATAATATGTTCCATTTTCTAGATCGTGAAATATAGCTGATTTAGCAGCTAAATGGCAAAATTTACCCTACCTCTGTCTAGGAATATGTTTCCTAGTTCCAGTTGATTAAAATTGACCTTATGTACTTATAATAAGATTGATTAATAACTATTACTTATTCTTTTGATAAACTAGTGGAAATTAGAGAAGATCAGCCTCCCCACTTCTACCTTGACTATACTTACAAGAAAAGGGAAAATAGAGCCAACTAGGAGTATGTAAACACTTTTTTACTTGTTAAACATTAAAAAAAGAAAAAGAGAGAGTTAATTCCTTATATAGTCACCAAAATTATGTTGATATATAAAGAGGGTGTTTGGCTAAGTGTATACGGTAAAACCGGAGGGTCAAATTTTCGGCCATTACAACGCCTCGAGAGCGAGGTTTCCAAAGGCTCGAGGCCACGGTCGAAACTTATCCCGAGGGGACATCAGTGTCCAGCCTCAAGGCAATGCGAATCGATGGTTACAGTGGAGCAATGGGAATTTCCCTAGGCGCTTGGCTAGGACTGACAAAATCTAGAGGGCTAGCTCTGACTCGTATCAGTGCATTGAGTGGCTATACTTGCCCCGTATCTTTGTTATTAATGCTTTGGTACTATGTTCCCCCTCATATATAAAGGGGATCCTTTTCATTTTGTAGATATATGTTGCTCCATACTAAAATACACAAGAACATTCTCTCTGCTCTCTAACATATTCTCCTGAGTTCATTACTTCGTTTATTGTTTGCATTCATTGTGTTCTATTTATTGTTCATCATTTATTGCTTATTATTGGCCATAAAGAGCCGTTGTTGATTTCATCCCAACTGTTAGCGCCCACCGACTAACCCCGATAGCTCCCAGCCGAGCTTCAGACTCGACCTCGAAGCCCCGAATAAGTAATCTCAAGACCCCGATCGACAGTGACTCGGTTTGGTTAATATCTCATTTTAGAGATCTTATCTCGCTTCTAAGTCTTTCACATAGCATCAACTGCTTAACAACCGGCATAAAAATAGATCACGTATTTTTAGAATCCCATAATCAAATTTAATTGTTATTACCATTTTCACGGTAAACAGTTTGGCGCCCACCGTAGGGCTAAAAATAATAGTGATTATTTTCTTGCTGGTTTAACCACGTAACGCAAGTTATCTTTCACACCTTTTCTTGTCCAAGATCTTTGACTTCAGTTCAAATGTCTAACTCAGTAAACGCACGTGAAAACACCAACCTTGAAGACCATGGAGAAAATGGTGTTGACGTCCCAGGTGTTGGTGTACCACCACGAAACCCTGAGAACGCACCGGAACTGAATCCCGTGGACGCGGTTTTACGCAACGCTCAACACGTAGAAATAAGCTCCCACACCGACAGGAGCATACACCAAGGCGACCAACAAGAAGCCCAAAAAACCCTAGCTCGGGAAGAACGGGAGGTTAGCCTTCACGTTATTTTTGAAATGTTGCAGGCACAACAGTTGGCTATTGCTCAGCTACAAAGTCACCAGAAAACTCCTAGCACGGTAGCACCAGAGACGGCTCCCTCGGCCGAGCAGGTACCGGAGAGATCAAGCAATAATGGGTCGGCAGCTGACCCCGCCATCATAAAGATGCTCGAGGACCTCACGAAGAGGATTGAATCGGGCGAGAAGAAGATAGAGGCCAACGACAAAAAGGTCGAGACCTACAATTCCAGGGTCGACCAGATCCCGGGAGCACCCCCGATCCTGAAAGGTGTGGATTCAAAGAAGTTCGTGCAAAAATTGTTCCCACAGGAAGTGGCTCTGAAACCCATTCCAAAGAAGTTCAGAATGCCCGACCTTCCAAAGTATAATGGAACGTCGGATCCCAACGAGCACGTCACTGCCTACACTTGTGCAGTAAAAGGCAACGACCTAAGGGACGATGAGATCGAGTCCGTCCTACTGAAGAAGTTCGGGGAAACACTTTCTAAAGGGGCAATGATGTGGTATCACAACCTGGCCCCAAACTCAATAGATTCATTTGCCATGCTGGCGAATTCTTTCATACAGGCACATGCTGGTGCCATCAAGGTAACAACAAGGAAATCCGACGTTTTCAAGATTAAGTAGAGGGATAATGAGATGTTGCGAGAGTTCATATCTCGATTTCAAATGGAACGAATGGAACTAGCACCAGTCTCCAATGACTGGGCGGTACAGGCCTTCACTCAAGGTCTGAACGTACGAAGCTCGGTGGCTTTGAAACAGCTGAAATAGAACCTAGTCGAGTACCCAGCCGTGACTTGGTCGGATGTTCATAACCGATACCAGTCAAAAATCAAGGTCGAGGACGACCAGCTAGAGGCCCCCTCGAGCTCGGTATACCCAAGCAGGCTTCTGGCAAAGGAGCCAAAACCAAACAAAGAAAGGTACCAGCCATACATCGAAGATAGGAGAACCGTTCCGAGGCGCAACATACCCCGCAATGACCGAAGGATAAACTGAGGACAGAATCCTCGAGGACTCGTCAACAGAGTTAGGTTTGATAGGCACACAGGCCTAACGGAGGCACCTCGCTTGTCAGAATACAACATCAACGTCGACGTATCAGACATCGTGTTCGCCGTCAGTAAAATCAGAGATGCCAGGTGGCACAGGCCCGTACAATCAAACCCCTCACAAAGGAACCATAACTTAGTGTGTGAATTTCATAACACGCACGGGCACAGGACCGAAGATTGCCGACAACTCTGGGAAGAAGTGGCCCGATTACTCAGCAAAGGTCACCTCCGGGAATTCCTCAGCGACCGAGCCAAAAATCAGTTCCGGGAAAGAGAGGCGGCCAAGAAGAACGAAACAAATGAGCCGCAGCAGGTCATCCACATGATCTTGGGAGGCATTGATTCCCCATAGGAGCCCATGATGAGAAGAACAAAAATATCCATCACCAAAGAAAAGCAAACTCGGGACTACATACCCGAGGATACCCTCACATTCAGCGACGAGGACATCGAGACCTTGTCTCAACCTCAATATGATGCACTAGTAATCTCCTTCCTTGTAAATTCATTTCAAATTAAACGTGTACTTGTGGATCCAGGTAGCTCAGCCAATATTATCAGATCGAGGGTGGTAGAGAAGCTCGGACTGCTTAACCAAATTGTACCCGCCTCTCGAGTCCTCAACGGATTCAACATAGCGAGCGAAACAACGAAAGGAGAAATCACCTTCGCAGTCAACGTGGCCGGCACAACCCAAAATGCCAAATTCCATGTCATCGGGGGAGACATGAGGTACAACGCCTTGCTCGGAAGGCCGTGGATACACTGCATGCGAGCAATGCCATCCACCCTCCATCAAATGATAAAATTCCTAACAAAGGATAGGATCAAAACTGTCTACGGGGAACAGCATGCTGCGAGAGAAATGTTCGCGGTGTACGATGTGGCCCCGACACCGGTACCTCCACCTTCGAATGAGCTGAAGGATAAACAAATAGTGAAATAGTGATAACAAGCTACACTCTCGGCTACTCCCGACTAAACAAAGCAGGGGACCGTACCGCATCCTCATCACAAGCGACTAAAACACATCAGGGCTCGAAACATCGCCGGCACAATCTACGCAAAGGTATGACCGCCTCCCGATTCTTTTAGTTTTACTCTATGCTAACCTGAGTGCAGGTACCCAACCAAAACGGCCGAAGCACTTCTCGAAGGACTTAGGTTTCGAAAGCATGCGTTGCACTCTTTTCCTTTGCCCAGGTTTTTATCCCAACAAGGGTTTTACCGGCAAGATTTTTAACGAGGCAACACCTATATGCTACCTAAGGAAAACTCAACGAGTATTCAAGGCTTCTTTTGCAATCAACCTCGAATACTGGGGGGGCATCCCCCCGGAAGATCACCTTCTTAGAGAAGCTAAGACATGCTGAACAGGGTCTCGATAGAAAATATAATGTACCGGGCCAAACAGTCGAACGAACCGTGCCCGCATAGAATAGCCGAGCCCTCAACAGCAAAGACATGTATGCTAAAGCAATTGAAGAATAATTTCAAGAAGCATTTTGCGTTTCAAAGAAGCTCGGTACTTTTGCAAAAACGGCTCCCCTGTCAAAAACATCCTGAACCCTCGGGGACTGCCTGAATGACCTCCAGGTTGGGGCTCCAAACTCATAAGCCTCCAACGAGGCAACATCAAAATCACGAAATGGCTCCAAAGCCAAAAGTGCCCCGAGCGCTCGGGGACTGGCGTCGAGAACTCAAAGCCACATGACCTTCGGGTCGGAGACTCCAAAATCATAAGCCCTTAAACGAGGCAGCACCAAGTTTGCAAGTAATGGCTCCCGAGCCGAGAAATCCTCGATAACTCTGGGACTGCCGTCAAATCGCCATCTCTATCGCAATGGCTCCCGAGCTGAAAAATCCTAGATAACTCGGGGACTGTTGCCAATCGCCACCTATCAAAACCCCGAGGCCATAAGACCCCGAGCGGGCAGACTCGGTCTCGTAAGACCTACATAAGACAATGACGACATCTGTAAGACCTCAAGCAAGGCATGAACCACACTTGTACCAAGTGACAATATCTGTAAGACCTCAAGGAAGGCATGAACCATACTTGTACCAAGTATCCAAACTGCAAGACCTCAAAGGCATGTAAAACTTGTAAGACCTTACTAAAGGCATAAACCCGATCTCAAAGTTAAGGATGTATATCGAACTTGTAAGACCCCTAAAAGTCATACCCTCGATATAGACACCGAAACTACTTCACTCGGGACTAAAAATGGCTCCGGCCAAACACAAAAGACTGCGGTCGAAAGGCTGTACCAGCCAAACTAGCGCGACTTAGGGACGCCCAACCGTCGCTACAAAATCACAGGCCTTCAATTACTTCGAATCTACTTCGAAAAGAACCGGTTAAACAGGTTACCCTCGACATAGGCAAAAGAGCTTCAACCACGTCAGCTCCCAAATACCGGCTTCGAGATACTCAGCCTCCGAGCTAAACCTCCTGAGGTGCTCGATCATCACCATATAACAACTCGCGATCGAGGTTTTTTACTAAACCGTTGAAGAGTCAGGCAAACACTTTCAAAAAATCCTTATCGAGGGAAAAATAAAGCCTACATAAAAGGTCGCATCGACCCAAGGCGTAAGAGCCATTGTCTCCCTCACATAAATGGTCTCATCGACCCAAGGCGTAAGAGCCATCGTCTCCAGCCTACATAAAAGGTCGCATCGACCCAAGGCGTAAGAGCCATTATCACCAGCCCACATAAAAGGTCTCATCGACCCAAGGCGTAAGAGCCATTGTCGCCAGCCCACACAAAAGGTCGTACCGACACAACGCGTAAGAGCCTAAGGACCAGCTTTAAATTTAAAAACTTGAGGGTCGCATGAGCTCGAGTTGAAACCCGATTCGGAGACTGAACCCAAAACAGTCAACTAAATCTGCCTAAGAGCAAAAGCATAAGAGCCATTGTCGCCAGCTTACACTAAAAGGTCGCGTCAACCAAGACCAATTCATCTGGCTAAATTCAAGACAGGAAGAGATACAGAAGAAATAAAACCACAAGGTTTTCGTTCGTAAATATATAAAAAAAAAACACAAGCTCCATTTATAACATGCTTTGAAAATACTGTGTGCAGAATCAAAAAAGGAAATCTATGTTCCCTTTGGGGACTACGGCCCGTCAGCCTCATCCTCGCTATTCTCGGCGTCGGATAGAAGCTGTCACACCTCCTTTTTTCGCTACTACACCCCGTGAAGGGTATAATAAAATGAGTTTTTCCAATTAAAGGACAATCGTAACGGGATTCGTTTATTAAGAGATTCAAAGTCGCCACTTGGGAGATTTATGGTGTCCCAAGTCACCGGTTTGAATCCCGAATCGAGGAAAGGGTTTGACTCTGTATTACAGTCGCGAACCAGAAATCCGGGTAAGGAATTCGGTTAACTCGGGAGAAGGGGTTAGGCACTCCCGAGTTCCGTGGTTCTAGCACGGTCGCTCAACTGCTATATTTGGCTAAAATCTGATTTTTATACATGTTAGACCTATAGTGCAATTTTAATTTTTGTCTTTAAAGAATCCTAATTAATCAATTTTGTCAATTGCTATTATTTAAAGTGAACAAAGAATTTGGGCTACGGTTCAAGTCCACACTCGAACAAGGGGTGAACCTCTTAATTCGAATATGCTACTTAACCGGAAAGCCAAAATCCTATGCTACAAAATTAATCTCAGATTTAATACTCACAATTTTGACTTTGGAATTTGCCCCAAGATACAAAATGAAAACCATTGGCCTTGGGCCTAAAATGGGCAGGGCTATGACTTGGGCCTTGTATCAGCACTATTGAGGCCCAGATCAGATGGTACAGGTTCTCAGCCATGGGCCAATAAACGAGCCCAAGCAAAGCAATGGAAACTATCCTAGTGATTAAGTTTGACATTTGAGACAACGAGTAAAAGGCCCAATCCAATTGTCAGTTTAAATCTAAATCGGTTACCCAATCTAGTTCGACAAAACGCTGTGAGCACTCAATTGTCAGTTTAATGACTGAATTAATGCCACTAAATTTAAACCATAATTGACATGCTGGGAAGTTGGTTGTTTGAGCTCATAAATCACCTTTAGTTATCCATCTTAATTATAGAGTCAATTCACCAACGATTCATTCAGGCAATTGAACTTAAATCTACGATCTATTATGTGCAACAATTCCAAATGATAAAAGCAATTCCAAATGCTACTGACAACAAATTTTCTGTCTTAGTAAGCAATTATCATATGAAAATAAATGCCACTACACTGAGGATACTACTCTAACATGAATAAATTCCAAATTCAAAGTTAACTGTCCATTTTCATTGCATATGAGACTTAACTAGTTTCTGATTTCGATCCAAACCCCTACTTTTAAATCTGATTTCGAATGGTGACTCGAACTCAGAAATTTAAACTAATTCAAACTAACACTACTAAATATAAAAGTCCTACAATCAGAAGAAGTAATCAAATCAGTCCATAGTCCAGACAGTCCTTAACTACTGTCCCATAGTTCAAAATTCACGTCATTACAAACCAACACTAAACTATATACATAAGTAAGCTAATAGATCTAACTATTTACACATTATTCAAATGAGGACGCATCAGGAAGCAGGGAATGCAAAATTGCTTTATTTCATTTCTGTTTCAACAGCTATATTGAAGTGATGTTGAGAAGTGTACCTGAATTACAAAATAAAGGAGATGAAGAAGGTCAGCAGCAATTTTATGAACCAGAAGCAGACAGCATGCCACAACGGCTCAAAATCAGTCTCCAACCCAGGTTCAAAATGCAAACGAAATCCAGCAAAACATATAACCAGCAAACACACCAAAATTTGACTCAAACGACCCAGATTCAACTCGAAATTGAAGCTAAACCACTTCTGAAGTTTCAGTAATTAAGGTTCAACCCTGGAACTAGAATCAATGCCTAGAACTCCAATTGACCTCAAAAATGCAATGAAACAGTGCTCTTTTTTTATTTTTACTGTACTTTTCTGTTTGTTTTTTTTATTTTTGGGCAGAATCTAAGATCTAAAGAGGAGTTTGATCTTTTATTGTTTTGAAATTCAAATTTTTAGGCTCAGATTGCAGGATATTTTAGGGGGAATTTTTAGGCTTCCAAACTTCAGAAACTTTTTGGGGGAAATGTGATGGCTCCCCAAACTTGTAAAAGAAGGCATTAGAGGTGACTTTTATAGGCAAACTTCAGGGGGAAGCTTCTAGATTTCCCTCATACTTTTCCCCCCTTTTCTATTTCAGATTTTACCCAAATGGTCCTTTATTTTCTGACTTGTGTTTCAAGTTACACCCTAAGTTCCTGAAATTATAGTTAAAGCCTTATTCTAGAAGAACCTAGGGTGTTCCAACAGCATTTCTGTTCTACTCTAAGTACCTAATTACCCTTGAACTAATCCTAAAATTACTAACCTAGTCAAACCCTGACATCCAACCCTGCTAATTGGTCAAAGATGAACTATGGTTAAGCAAAAAACCTGCCCTACTCAGCTATAACCAAACAACTCTTGACTACCAAGTAAAATTAAATCTTAGACTAACAATTACTGACTGAAGTCAAATTAATATCACTAAGCACGAACTGTTTAATTGAAATCAAACCAATTCAATAAAATCAAATAGGGCAGAACTCATAGAATTAACAGAACCCTAAAACTTTAAATAATTTGGCCGTGAAAACAATTAATCACAATTCGAGCGCAAACTATGAACAATCAAAACACATCAGAGTGACAAACTATTTAGCTAACTTTTATTCAAAAATCAAAATAACAACACGACAATGAATACCAAGGCAGTAAAAGAAACAGAGAAGAAACAATAAAGCAAAGAGGAAAGGAAAGGAAACAAACCACAACAAAGAATGGAATAGATACAGGAACTCACCAATCAGACTCAGACTTAGGAGAAAAAAGAAACCCTAGCGTGCTTAGGTTCCCAATTGGACTTCAATGTTGGGACCTCGGATTCAACATTCAAAAGGGCTCGTAGGGCTTTCGAAGGATGAGAATGATGGGTTCATGATGAGGGAGGTCTGGAGGCTTTGGGGTGTGAGTTTGGTAGGATTTGGGGCGGCGCCGCCACCAGAGCCCAAAGGCGGCGACTAGGGTTAGGGAATTTGGGGTGTTTCAACGGGTTTTGAGGGGGAATACTGATGACTTGACGATGGGGAAGGTGAAGACGGAGCCCTAGTGTGATTTTGGACGCTGTTTGACAGATTAGGGTTTTGCGGTCGAGATTTCGATCTAAGATTCGAAAGGATTGGGGATGATTCGAAGGGAGTCGAATGTATATTTGGAAAGAGGGGGACGAGGGGAGTTTAGGGTGTAACTTTGGGAGGGTTTGGACGCCGGCCGCCGCCGTAGGCGATTTCCGACGGCGGCAGGCGGTGGTTCAGGGCGGGGTCATGAGAGATGATGACAGGGGTTCTGAGAGAGGGGGGGTAGGGGCGTTCGGACACTTATATGTTAAGTGATCCCTAGTTCCTGGCCGTTGATCTAAGTATCCTAGACGGCTGGGATTGCTCGACGCCAAAACGACGTCGTTTTGATTCCATTGGGGCAGGCCGGGTTGGAGACTAGATTGGGCCTGGGCATGGAGTAATTTTGGGCTAAAATAACAGCCCACTTCGTGGGTCTCTAACAAAGCAGCCCCCTTTTATTTGTTTTCTTTTTCATTATTATTTTTTCAGATTTTGTAAAATGCAAAATTAAAATGAAACCTAATTTATTTCCAAAATTAAGCTAATTAATTCCTAAAATTGATTAACTCCTATTTAAAAGTAAACTCATGACAAATACACCAATTAACAATTAAAAATGCAAAAATGGACTATTTTTGGTATTTTTTATATTTTGTTCTAAAAACAAATTAACCACTAATTAATCCTAAAATATGAAATTATGCCCTAAATGCAAATGTCAAGCATATTTTTTTTTGATATTTTCGTATGAATTAAAATGCACAAATAACATGCAAACAATTAACAAAAATAACACAAAAACTCTTTTTCCATTCTGCAACCCCATTTTGCTGTGGGGTTCACAAAATTGTAAAATAATGAAAGAAAATCATTTTGTTTGAATTTTATGGGAATAATTCACTTAGGGCAAAATCACGTGCTCACAGCTGCCCCTCTTTGCTCGGGAGCACGCAGAGTTCTCGGGCAAAGATAAGTGAGCGAAAACGAGCGATTTTTGCCCGTTTGAATATTCCGTGTGAAGCATTTTTTGAAAGACTTGACCGCACCCTGCTTCAGAGGTTGCCTACATATCCTTGGCTAAAAAAGGAATCAGGTCAGTGTAGTTCGGGAAGGTTTGGTAGCTGAGACTACCAGGAGCTGTGATTTTCACCGCTGTTGCTGCTACTACTGCTCGCTGACCTCCTTATTACACCGTGTCGAAACAAAAAGAAGCTAGCCTAAGCTATGATCTATGAATTACAACAATAATCCTATCTATGTCTTCAATCTTGCTCTTATGTTGCCTCGAACTGGTATTCTTCCAATGGAATCCTTGTTGTTGCCTTGCATTGAGATCGGAGATGTTTCGTTATTCCTCAGAGTGATGCTTGACTGCTGAAATTTGGAATATGTGCCTCTATTCTCCAGGCGGGCTCCTGATTGCTGACGCTTGAAAAGTATTCCCTCGTTCTCCAGGTGGGCTCCTGATTGCTGACGCTTGAAAAGTATTCCCTTGTTCTCCAGGTGGGCTCCTAACTACAACAAAACAAACAAAGAAAATTTCTGCCCCAGTTTGGTGGCTGGGCACGGCATGTTATCAAATACTAAAAATTAAAAGCTAAAATTTGAATTGTACTTCCCTTGTTCTCCAGGTGAGCGCCTGATTGCTGAAGCTTGAAAAATATTCCCTTGTTCTCCAGGTGGGCTCCTGACTGCAACAAAATAAACAAACAAACAAAATTTTCTGCCCCAGTTTGGTGACTGGGTACAGCATGTTATCAACTATTAAAAGCTAAAATTGGAATTGTACTTCCCTTGTTCTCCAGGCGGGCTCCTGACTGCTGAAACTTGAAAAGTATTCCCTTGTTCTCTAGGAAGATTTGTCAGTTGGTAGCAAAATTGTAAACCACTTATACTATTGAACCAAATTAGGAAGTGCGTCTTCTAGGGGTGAATTTAAATAACCACGGCTAGGAAGTGCGTCTCCTAGGGGTGAAAACTTCAGTGACTAAAACTGGGAAGTGCGTCTCGTATGAATGAACTCTTAATTTAGGAAGTGCATCTCCTAAAGGTGTATCCTGAAAGACCCAGACTAAGAAGTGCGTCTTCTAGGGGTGAAAACTTTAGTGACATAAAATTAGGAAGTGCGTCTCCTATGAATGAACTCAATATTTAGGAACTGCGTCTCCTAAAGGTGTAACTTCAATAAACCAGACTAGGAAGTGCGTCTCCTAGGGCCGAACTTAAATGACTCAAACTAGGAAGTGCGTCTTCTAAACAGTATAACTTGACAAACCTAGACTAGGAAGTGTGTCTCCTAGAGGTGAAACTTCAATGACTCAAACTAGGAAGTGCATCTTCTAAACAGTATAACTTGACAAACCTAGACTAGGAAGTGCGTCTCCTAGAGGTGAAACTTCAATGACTCAAACTAGGAAGTGTGTCTCCTATGGATAAACTATCAATTTAGGAAGTGCGTCTCCTATAAGTGAAAATCAACTCCAATGACTCAAACTAGGAAGTGCGTCTCCTATGAATGAACTATCAACCTAGGAAGTGCGTCTCCTATGGGTGAAAATCAACTTAGGAAGTGCGTCTCCTAAGGGTGAAAATTCAATGACTCAAACTAGGAAGTGTGTCTCCTATGAATGAACTCTCAGTTCAGGAAGTGCGTCCCCTATGGGTAAAACTTCAATGAACTAGACTAGGAAGTGCGTCTCCTAGGTCCTAACTTAAATGATTCAAACTAAGAGGTGCGTCTCTCAGGGGTGAAATCTCAATTTAGGAAGTGCGTCTCCTGAAACAAAATACCACTTGGAAGGCCCAGACTAGGAAGTGCGTCTCCTAGGGGTGAAACGTCAATTACTCAAACTAGGAAGTGCGTCTCCTATGAATGAACTATCAGCTTAGGAAGTGCGTCTCCCACCACAAAATATGACTTGAAAAACTTAGACTAGGAAGTGCGTCTCCTAGGGGTAAAACCTCAGTTTAGGAAGTGCGTCTCCTACCACAAAATATGACTTGAAAACTTAGACTAGGAAGTGCATCTCCTAAGGGTAACACCTTAGTTTAGGAAGTGCGTCTCCTACCACAAAATATGACTTGAAAACTTAGACTAGGAAGTGCGTCTCCTAGGGGTAAAACCTCAGTGACTCAAGCTAGGAAGTGCGTCTCCTAGGAATAGACTTAAATGACCCAAAACTAGGAAGTGCATCTCCTAGGGGTGAAACTCAATTTAGGAAGTGCGTCTCCTAAAACAAAATTATAACCTACCCAAACTAGGAAGTGCATCTCCTAGGGGTGAAACTTCAATGATTCAAACTAGGAAGCGCGTCTCCTAGGGGTGATGTGTGATCTTCTAAATAGACTTTGCGTAAGCAGAATTGGCGCATTACACCTGAAAATTTCAGGCTTCCCAGCTTTGATATGAACATAGCTTTCATCCCTGTTTCAGACAAAGAAAACTTGTTAGTTTAAACATGGTGGTTGGTTTGTGGCCTTGACTTTGAGTACGATTGCTCCTCCACGTGCCACGATAACTTTGATTCCACTCTGAAAGACATTGCTTGCTTATTGACATACCAATTTCTCTGTCACCCTTATCACAGAAAACACCTCTTCTCCGTCCAGCCCCAATACCCTTTATCTGTTGCATCGCTCATGAACTGACATTTACCAAACCTTTGTGTTTCACATGAATCCCAAAGCACGTCAATTGCCACCCACTCAGTGCGTATGCTGTTCTTTCTTGACTCAAACCCCTGGTCCTATCCTTGAGGTCTACGGCCCCCTCATTTGCCATGATAACTTTGATTTCTGCTTGGAAGACCTTGCTTGTCACTGGTTAACCAACTTTTGTCAATCTTGCCACAGAAAATGCCTTTGATCCATTCACCTAACACCCTCCATCTATTGCATTGTTCATGAATTGATATGTACCAAGCCTTTGTATTTTGCACGAATCCCAAAGCATGTTGATTGTTACCAACTCAGTGCTCTTGTTGTTCTTTCTTGACTTATGACACTTTGATGTACTAGCCAGATCCCACTTTGTGCAATTGGAAAGCTGGTGGCAAATTTTGAAATCATTTCTCACTTGTTATGACCGAATTGACTCGGGAAGAGGAAGTAAACAAGACAAAAGGAACAGAGTAGAGGACAATGGAAAGAGATGATTCCTAACAAGAAAACTACAAAGTAGAAACCTATCGGATGTGGATACCGACTCTAATGACCATGACATTCACCTGCGGCCTATTCTGTTAAGCAAATCTGATGTTCAGCTCTTGTTGTACCTTTATTGCCATGAAAATGGGCTTCAATGCTCCGCTTATCCAATCTGATTCACATTCCTTATTCGACTTGTAGTGCCCAAAGGGTTTTCACCATCAAGCCTCTCTCATTTTGGTCTTTCTCTCAACTCACTGTCGCCTTATAGTGCCCGTGAAGGTTTTCACCAATAAGACTCTCTCATTTTTTATTTCTCTCAGCTTTCATCTCCTTGGGATACCCATGAGGGTTCTCATCAACAAGACTCTCTCATTCTTCATTTCCTTTGTTTGGACCGGAGTGTTGCCCCTGATATGATTCACCTCTATTCGCTTGACTTAGCATCTCTCGAAGACTGATCAGAAGTTCTTCCTTTGGACCGTAATGTGGGCTTTTGGATAGGGTTAGAAAGAAAGGGTATCAAAGGCTCAAAACAATTCAACATGGGTTAAAAATTACAACTTTCGGAATCAGATTTCCCACAACAACCACAACTTCTGCCCCAGTTTCTTCTTTGGGGACTTTGGACTTTTATTCTGGTGTGACTGAACCTCAGATAGAGGCTGCCTACGTACCCTTTCGGGATCAAGTCAAACGTAGTTTAGGTCATAGAACTACTTCGTTGTTGCGATCTTTCCTTTTCTTCCACTTTTCTTTTCTTTCTTTTCATTTCTTTTCTTTTCCTTCTCTTTTTCTTTTTCATTTCTTTTTCTTTTCTCTCTTTTTTTTTCTTTTCTTTTCTTTTCTCTTCTCTTCTTTCTTTTTCTATTTCACTGTTTTTCTCTTATTTCTTCACTTACTTTCCCCGCTTGCGTTTATGAGTTTTTTTACTGATTCCGAAAGAGGGGTATGAAAGAAAATAACTGAGTCTCAAAGGGGTAACAAAGGATAAAGTGTTTGGATAGCAGAACAAAATACCTTCGTCATTTCAGTCTCCAAAACATGCCAAGTACGAACAAATACAATTAAACCAAAGAAAATAATACCTCTCGACCACATCGGAATTGATGGCCATTTCAACACACTTGCCTTTTATGTCTGTTAAATACAAAGCGCCATTGGACAACACTCTCGCTACGATGAACGGACCCCGTAGACTTGGGGAAAACTAGCCTTTGGTTTCAAGCCGACGTGGCATGATGCATTTCCACAGTATTTCTTTATGTTCCGTCTGACCCAGTTTCACACAATTTGGGCTCGAAGAGATCTCAAAATGCCCTTACATATTGCCCTCGAATGTCCTTACATCTTCACCATTGTTTCATTGCTGACTTTTAAAAAACCAGGCTGAGAATTAGACGTGCACGTCATGTCACTAGAACCAGCATGAAAAGAATTGTAAACAAGAGAAGAAAGCTAAACAAAATGACTAGAAATGACAGGAAACAGAGAATTGCATTAGATTGACGGTGAAAAGGGTTTAAACAACAAAACAAACTACATAAACTGGGGTCCAATCCTAAAACAAACCTTGATAACACTGAATGACTAAAGGAACTAGACATGATGAAAAGATAGAAGGGTTTAAGTCACAAGACAATGTCCGGATTACAACCCTGAAATAACCCGGACAACAGAAATGACAACAAAATAAGCTACCAAAACTCCTCTTCAGCTAGCCAAGAGATGGAGCGTCTTTCCAATTACCAAGCACGGCACCTTAGCCACTGGGTTCCCCATCAATATTGCCAAAACCATTAACAACTGCATGCTCTCTGTCACTGTCATTTATCATAATTACCCCTTCTTGAATCATTCTTTCTATTTCCCTTTTCAAAGAACGACAATCTTCAATGCTATGCCCTTGGACATTAGAGTGGTACATGCATCGTACAGTAGGATCAAAGCCTTTTGCATGTGGGTCTGGAGTATAGCCGAGGAGCGGCTCAATCAAACCAGAATGCCTTAACTTTTCAAACAAGCTCGTGTAGGACTCTCCAATTGGTGTGAAACTATTTCCTCTCCTCTGTTCTCTTCCCTGCCCCTGCTTTAGAGGGTTGTTGGGTGCTCGAAAATGTTGTGAAGGCAAGGAGGCATTATGCGGCGCTGGTGCTCGCCATAGGGAGTGACCTGATGGTTGGACATATGACCGGACCTGAGGTGGATTATGTGGAGCTCGGGGATAGGTTTGGGGTTGGGGTCGAGGTTGATTGTAATATGGTGATGGACCTCTGGACCAAGCTCTTGATTCAACTACTGCCACATCTTCTTTCTTTTTCACTACCCCTCCAGTGCCGCTCTGGATAGCCTGGGTAGTTGCCTTGATTGCAGAATAGCTCATGATTTTGTTGGACTTAAGCCCCTCCTCCACCATACTTCCCATTTTTACTACCTCGTTGAAGGATTTTCCTACTGCTGACACCAAGTGACCATAGTAGGTGGGCTCCAAAGCCTGCAGGAGGTAATCAACCATCTCGCTTTCCCTCATTGGAGGATCGACTCTTGCCGCCTGCTCTCTCCACCGGAAACCATACTCTCTGAAGCTTTCCCCGGGCTTCTTCTCAATTTTGGTCAGTGACAGACGGTCCGGGACAATTTCGAGATTATATTGAAAGTGGCCTGCAAACGCTTGGGCCAAATCATCCCACGTGTACCATCGGGCGTGATCCTGTCGCGTGTACCATTCCAAGGCTGCACCACTGAGACTTTGACTAAAGTACGCCATCAATAATTCATCCCTTCCCCCAGCTCCTCTCATTTTGCTGCAGAATCCCCTTAGATGTGCCACCGGATCACCATGTCCATCATATAGGTTAAACTTGGGTAACTTGAATCCTGCTGGCAACTGGACATCGGGAAACAAGCACAAATCCTTGTAGGCCACGCTGACTTGGCCACCTAATCCTCGCATGTTCCTGAAGAATTGCTCCAGGCTTTTCACTTTTCGAAACATCTCTTCTTGTTCCGGATTCTTAGGCGGCATGTCAGTTTCCACCGGGAGCTCAAAGTGAGGGGTGTAGGAATATGGCTCAGGAGCTTTAAAGGTGGGCTCAGGAGGGTAGTACTGGCTATCGTGAGTTTGAAACAATGGCTCACTGGAAGATCTTTGCAATGTGGCAGGTGGAGGTGCCACAAAGACATGGGTGATTGGTGGAGGAGGGTTTTGTTTGGGTAGTGGAGCTTGGGGAGGATAGGAGGTGGTGCCATAACTCTGTTGGTAGAAAGGGAAAGTTGGCGAAGAATTCACAGTAGGAGGCTCCTAGGACTGAGCCAAAGGTGGGATATATGCTGGATTGGCGGGATGAACTGGCGCCGGCTGACCCTTAGCCCAATCCTGATGCATCTCGGCCATCTCCTGCCTTAACTTATACATCTCTTCCCTCATTGCTTTGACATCCACCACGTCTACCTCTTTTGACGGGTCCATGATACTGGTATCTGATTCTTGGCCTGTCATGTTCAATTTGGTTTTTGCCCGGGTGCTGTAGGAATGGGTTGCCAGGACGCCAACTGCCTTTTGTCCTTGTGTTGTAAAGAAGAGTTACCACTTTAAAACCACAAATCAACCACCTTTCTGGAGAATGACATGACAAAATGAAACCATCACGTTAGCGTTAGGGCATTTAACATATTGGTACCCGCATATTTGGGGAGTGAATGCACCTAAGCAGTTAACAGTTCCTATTATGCTTTTGATCGGTCGCATGCGTCATCCCGGCCTTTTCCTTATTTCCAATTGCAAACTTTCTCTTCCTTTGTTTTTCTTCTTTTCTTTTTTTTTCTTCTTTTCGCTCTTGCCTTTGTCTTTCCTTGTTCCTATTCTCTCCTTTCCTCAAAATTGTTTTTCCGCTCGTTTCTTTCTTTTCTCTTGCCCTCTTTTTATCTTTGTTTTCTTTTCCTCTTTTGTTTTCCTTTCCTTTCTTGTTTCTTTCACCTTTTATTATTATTACGGTCGAATCCTATGGAGATTGCCTACGTATCACGACCCCGCGTGAATCAGACCAAGCGTAGTTCTTGCAAATAAAAAATAAATGCAAGAAATAAAGAAATAATTTTTCGGGAATTTTTCAAATTTTCATTAATAACAACTGCGATTACAAAGCTACCAAACTATTTGTTGTTCTTTGTCTCAAAAAGGGAAGTACAAAAACCAGACTCAAAAGCAGAAATACAGACTCGATTATCTAGGAATACATCAAAGCTTCAAATCCTGGGGCCCGCGGGGCATCTCTCGGCATCGCCGCAGGCCTGCGTAAGACTGAGAAGGTTTCAATGTCAACTGTGGTCATCCTGGAGGAGGAGTTTTAAGGAAAAGTGTGACTATTTAAAGAAAGCTGACGACTTATTGTGACTTAAAGAAAAGTGGCTATTTTCAAAAGAAAATTTATTTAAGAAAACAAAGACTTGGTTTTGCAAATACGGCCTCTCAGCACTTCCGGGAGGGAGATTTTAAGGCTGTGCCCGCAAACCATGTAAAAATGACTCGGGTGGCTGTTCTTGCAAAAACGGCCTTCCGGCGTCCTTTTAGGAACATTCGGCTTATTTTAGACAAGAATGGCATCACCCGACTTAAAAAGTTAAAATTTGACATTTTGGCTATTTTTGCAAAAAGGGAGGTTGGACCCGATGAGGGTTGCCTACGTATCTCACATCCGGTGAGAATCAAACCTGCGTAGTTCGGGCAAATAAAGCTAACTATTTTTGAAAATGGACTCTTTTGTTTTTGTTGGCAAATACACCATTTCTGAAAGCAAAAATTTATTTTTTGTGTTTTCTTGCTCAGTGGCAAACAAACTAATAAAAAAATTTCTTATCATTGGTAAACAAATCAAACTAAAGAAAACTACTTTCTTCTCTTTTTTTCCATTTTCAAAAATCCGGCAGCATTTCGGCACTAGTTGGATATTTGGTTTTTCAAAACTAGCGGTTACCCTCACTTAGTCCCAACACTGTTTATTTCATAATTCACTCATTTAGACAAGCCGGTCAACATGCAAAGCCGAGCAAATAAATGCGCAAGTAGCACGTAAGATGCATCAGGATGGTCCATTATTTCAGATCACCTGTCCTAGACGGATCCAACCCCTGTGTTGCGTCCCCTAAGTCAAATGCACATGATGCAAACAACCGTCCTACTAGGGATCCGGCATGTTGTTCTTCTAGGTTTACACCCTAGGTTTATTGGTCTAGACCTGGCTTACCCAAGCGGACAACTCGGGCCGAGGGGGAGGCAGCGTACCGGGAATACAGAAACTCCGCCGGCTTAGCAACTTATCCAAACCTCGTTCTAAATGGGAAAAGACTCTAAACAGAAGAGAAGCTACACGAAGTGCACCCTTCTCCATGGTGTAGAAGACTCAGAAAGAGGAAGGGATTCGCGACAGTTTATATACAATTCAACAAATATCAAAGCGGTAAAACAATTAGCACACAAAGCATGAAACATGTAGGGAAATCAGATAAAGCCAAATATAACAATTTAACTGAGCTCGAATTCTTGAACCCTGAACCAGAAATTCTGGGTTCTTTTCCCCAGCAGAGTCGCCAGAGCTGTCACACCTCCTTTTTTTGCTACTACACCCCGTGAAGGGTATAATAAAAGGAGTTTTTCCAATTAAAGGACAATCGAAACGGGATTCGTTTAATAAGAGATTCAGAGTCGCCACTTGGGAGATTTATGGTGTCCCAAGTCACCGGTTTGAATCCCGAATCGAGGAAAGGGTTTGACTCTGTATTACAGTCACGAACCAGAAATCCGAGTAAGGAATTCTGTTAACTCGGGAGAAGGGGTTAGGCACTCCCGAGTTCCGTGGTTCTAGCACGGTCGCTCAACTGCTATATTTGGCTAAAATCTGATTTTTATACATGTTAGACCTATAGTGCAATTTTAATTTTTGTCTCTAAAGAATCCTAATTAATCAATTTTGTCAATTGCTATTATTTAAAGTGGACAAAGAATTTGGGCTCCGGTTCAAGTCCACACTCGAACAAGGGGTGAACCTCTTAATTCGAATATGCTACTTAACCGGAAAGCCAAAATCCTATGCTACAAAATTAATCTCAGATTTAATACTTACAATTATTGACTTTGGAATTTGCCCCAAGATAATACAAATAAAAACCATTGGCCTTGGGCCTAAAATGGGCAGGGCTATGACTTGGGCCTTGTATCAGCACTATTGAGGCCCAGATCAGATGGTACAGGTTCTCAGCCATGGGCCAATAAACGAGCCCAAGCAAAGCAATGGAAACTATCCCAGTGATTAAGTTTGACATTTGAGACAACGAGTAAAAGGCCCAATCCAATTGTCAGTTTAAATCTAAATCGGTTACCCAATCTAGTTCGACAAAACGCTGTGAGCACTCAATTGTCAGTTTAATGGCTGAATTAATGCCACTAAATTTAAACCATAATTGACATGCTGGGAAGTTGATTGTTTGAGCTCATAAATCACCTTTAGTTATCCATCTTAATTATAGATTCAATTCACCAACAATTCATTCAGGCAATTGAATTTAAATCTACGATCTATTATGTGCAACAATTCCAAATGATAAAACAATTCCAAATGCTACTGACAACCAATTTTCTGTCTTAGTAAGCAATTATCATATGAAAATAAACGCCACTACACTGAGGATACTACTCTAGCATGAATAAATTCCAAATTCAAAGTTAACTGTCCATTTTTATTGCATATGAGACTTAACTAGTTTCTGATTTCGATCCAAACCCCTACTTTCAAATCTGATTTCGAATTGCAACTCGAACTCAGAAATTTAAACTAATTCAAACTAACACTACTAAATATAAAATTCCTACAATCAGAAGAAGTAATCAAATCAGTCCATAGTCCAGACAGTCCTTAACTACAGTCCCATAGTTCAAAATTCACGTCATTACAAACCAACACTAAACTATATACACAAGTAAGCTAATAGATCTAACTATTTACACATTATTCAAATGAGGACGCATCAGGAAGCAGGGAATGCAAAATTGCTTTATTTCATTTCTGTTTCAACAGCTACATTGAAGTGATGTTGAGAAGTGTACCTGAATTACAAAATAAAGGAGATGAAGAAGGTCAGCAGCAATTTTATGAACCAGAAGCAGACAGCATGCCACAACGGCTCAAAATCAGTCTCAAACCCAGGTTCAAAATGCAAACGAAATCCAGAAAATCATATAACCAGCAAACACCAAAATTTGACTCAAACGACCCAGATTCAACTCGAAATTGAAGCCAAACCACTTCTGAAGTTTCAGTAATTAAGGTTCAAGCCTGGAACTAGAATCAATGCCTAGAACTCCAATTGACCTCAAAAATGCAATGAAACAGTGCTCTCTTTTTTTATTGTACTTTTCTGTTTGTTTTTTTTTATTTTTGGGCAGAATCTAAGATCTAAAGAGGAGTTTGAACTTTTATTGTTTTGAAATTCAAATTTTTAGGCTCAGATCTGCAGAGAAGGTTTTGGGGGAAATTTTTTTGGGGTTCCAAAACTTGTAGTTCAAGGCAGTGTACACTGCCTTTTATAGGCAGAGATGAGGGAGTTTTAGATTTTTAACTTTACAAAACAATCCCTCTTTTATTTCTATTTAAACCTCTATTTATTGACTTGTGTCTCAAGTTACTACCCTTAAACTTCTAAAATTGTGACTAAAGTCCTATTCTAGAAGACTCTAGAGCATTCTAGTTTCAGCCACAGCATTCTTATGCATTTCAAAGTACCAAAATTACCCCTGAACTTAAACTAAAATTACAGCTATAACCAAACAGTTTCCTAAGCTTTAAATTGTCAAACTGTTGAAGAGTAATCCTAATTTAAACTCTTGTTGAACTATTAATTGAACCAAATTAACAAGCAACGATTAACATAACACTTTGGGGTCATGAATTAACTGATTCACATTATACTAAACCAGATTAAACTATCAACCGAAAAAAACTAACACAAGCTCACTAATCAGAATTAATAACCAAAGAAAAACAACAAACAGAATTATAAACAGAGCAGAATCAGACACTCAGCAAAAATCAACTAACAACATTTAACAAAATCCAAACTGAACCACTCAAAAACAAAGACATGCAGGAAACTAATTCAAATGTTAAAGCGACCTAATTAGGCTAAGTGATTAAACAAAAATGAAACAAGTTTAAACCAAAAGGAAGTTCAGATGAGGAAAAGGGGACAGAGATGAGGAGGAACAACAGTAAAAAAACAAATACGAACAAAAGATAAAGAAACTTACTAGTCTAAGAGCTTGAATTCAAACATTCCAAAGAAAAGCGGAGCCGAAGCCTAAACACTTGAGTCTCAAGTTGGACTTTTCAGTTTCAACATTCAAGGAGCTTGACTGTCATTCGAGGTATAAGGATGATGGAGTCAAGATGAGGGAAGGAAGGCGACCCTAGGGTGTTAATTTGGGGCCAAACGGGTGAACTAGGGTTTTGGGGGCAGAATTTGATTCAAGATTCGAACGGGTTGAGCGTAATTCGAAGTAAAAGGGGTGTGGATTCGTAATAGGGAGAGTGAGGGGATTTGGTGGTGTTAATTTGGAAGTGTTTGGAGCCGGCGCCGCCGTGTGCGGCGGTGGCGGCGCCTAGGGTTTCAACGATTTGGGGTTTTTGACAGGGATTTGAACCATGGGGGTTTGAGGTTTGGAAAGAGGAAGACTTGGGAAATCTGTGGTGTAATTTTCAGGTGACTTGGACAAACGCCGCCGGCGGAGACGATTTCCGGCCGGCGGCTTAGGGCGGAGAGACGGTGGTGGTAATGCCGGCATTACAGGGGGGGTACGAGGAGGGTGAGAGATGTTTTTAAGGTTTGGGTGGTTTTTGGACACTTTTATTAAATATGCCAAACGAATTTGGACCGTTGGATTGTGAGCCATGGACGGTCAAGATCAAAAACTAACCAAACGACGACGGTTTTTACTAAAGGGGGGCAGGCCGGGTTTGGGTCGTTCAGGGCTGGCCTGGGGTGTGTTTGAGGTGGGTTTGGGGCTTTGGGCTCAATTTTGGCCCAAAATCGGGCAATCCATGAAGATCTGCCTATTTCCTTTAATTTCCTCTCCTTTTATTTTAATCTCTTTTATTTATTTTTTTGTATTTCATTTGTATTTTTCCTAATTTTATTAAAATGCAAAAATTAAAATGAGACCTAATTTATTTCCAAAATTAAGCTAATTAATTCCTAAAATTTTTCAAAATCTATTTCGTGACAAATTCAACAATTAACGATTAAAAAAATGCAAAAGTGGACTTTTTTTGGTTATTTTCTTCACATTTTGTTCTAAAAATAAATTAACCACTAATTAATCCTAAAATATGAAATTAGGTCCTAAATGCAAATGTCAAGCATATTTTTGATATTTTCGTATGAATTAAAATGCACAAATAACATGCAAACAATTAACAAAAATAACACAAAATTGTAAAATAATGAAAGAAAAATCATTTTGTTTGAATTTTTGGGAATAATTCACTTAGGGCAAAAATCACGTGCTCACAGAAGTAACCTAGCGCCTCGTTCGTCCGCCCTCGCCCGCTTCACCTCTCCCGAGAGGTCGAAGCCTCTAGCATGGATCTCCTCGAGGGTTTCCCTTCGAGACTTACACCGAGCATATTCCTTTCTCCTACCCTCGCGGTCAAGAATCCTTCTCAGCTCAGCTTGAGCATCGGCAGCGTCCTCCAAATAGACCGCCACTTTCTGGTCGGCCTTAGTTCGGCTCATTACAGCTTCAGCCCGGGCGTCCACAACCTCGGCCTTTATCTTTAAAATCTCATACTTGAGCTTCGTAATCATGTCTGTTCAAACCAAGTTATTATCACGAGTTAAGCGAAGTTGAACCTCAAAGGTAGAGGCTTTACCCAGAGCACCCTTTTCCGCTGAAGCCTGAGCGTTCGCCCAAGCCTTTAACTCGTCATACTCGCGCTCGACTCGGCCAACTTTGTTCCGAAGGCACTCCAGGTCCTCCGTCATTTTCTGCAACTGAAGTAAACGAAACGTCAGCCTCAGGATCTAGAAGAAAGAACACACACTCGCTCGGAACAAAAACTACCTACTCCTTCAAATAGCTCTCATAATTCAAGCTACGACTCGCCTCATACTGTAAGCGTGCCAGCTCGACTTCCCTTTTATCACAAAGGAGCCTAAGGGATTTCTCCTCATCCAGAACCTCCCGCAACCTGGCCTCGCGGTGAAGTAGCTCGGACTTAAGCTTGTCAAAAGCCTACAAGGGAAAACTCAATAAGGAAGGGAAGGCACGAAACTCGAAGGGCCTGCGCCAAAACTCACAGCATAGTGAAGCCGCTGGGCTTCCTCGAAGGTCGAGCGCACATCTGCTAACCTGGCTCTCTTATCTCCGAAAGGGTCGACCACGGTCGGGGCACGGTCGCTTGGCACATATGATTCCGGGTCTCGAGTATCCCTCAAAGTACCTCCAACGGAAAAAGAGGGCGACAGCGGAGGAGAAACCGCCTTCCCAAAACCAGAAATCACGGGCGTGGCAGGCTCAGTCAATACTTCCACTCCGGGCCCCCGGTCCAGGTTCACCTTGCTTTGAGCACCATCGCCCTGCAAAGGTACCTCCTGCTTATTGTTATCATTCTTTGGCCTAGAAGATAGCAACCCTTCTCCCTCTCCAAAGGGGCACGGCCTCGCCTCAGAAGGCTCCCCGATGCCTGCAATAATAGGGTTAGTACGCAGAAAGAGAAAGTGCTTTTCCAACCGAGAAAAGGGAAGGGAACAAATCGCACAGCACATACCATGATGTTTTGCCTCCCATCGGCCCCTAGATAAAGCTCGCCACTTATGCTCGTCGCGGGCCGAGTGGGCCGCCAACTCCCTAGCCCAATTTGGCAGATCAGGGACCTCGCGCGGCATCCACAAAATCGCTGCAGAAAAGGAAAAGAAGGCACATTTATGGAACACTCCTTCGCTGTAATTAAAAATTTGCGAAGGCACGAGTGTACCACTTACGCGTATAGTTCCATTCCTCAGGGAATGGCATAAACTCCACAGGGATAATATCAATAGTCCGTGCACGGACGAATCGACTCATCGACTCCCGATCTCCGTCTTCTTCGTCATCAACAATGAAAGGCGTGGTCAACCAGCATCATAAGTTTAACAGACCCCGATGGTTAAAAGGTCGGTACAGCCTGATAAGATGACTGAGCGCCCTGCCTTCTCTGCAAGGAACCTCATCATCAATACCATCCGCCAAAACGACGGATGAATCTACGCCAAGGTGATCCGGTATTTCTGACAGAAATCGAGCACAACCCTATCAGGGGGACCTAGAGTGAAGGGGTACGTATATACGTTCAAAAAACCCTCAGCATGGTCCACAACGCTCTCTCCCAGTGAAAGTACACGCAATACTACTTTCTCCCCCCATCCACAGTCCCTCCTCACTGATTCGAGATGCTCCTCTCCTATTAACGAAATGGACTTCGAGGTATAATCCCGATGACCTCGAACCTTGGGAGTCTCTTCTGACGGGGATTCCCTCCCGAAGCAAAGTGCCCAGAGGCGGAGCTCTTTTCTCCTTGCCGAGCGGATTCAGGCATAGCAGCCATGGCTATAGTAAAACGAAGGAAGGGAAAATGAAGACTTGGGCGGAAGCTTT
Source organism: Nicotiana attenuata (assembly GCF_001879085.1). NCBI lineage: Eukaryota > Viridiplantae > Streptophyta > Magnoliopsida > Solanales > Solanaceae > Nicotiana > Nicotiana attenuata. The sequence goes on from NW_017671502.1 coordinate 147,549, forward strand.
GAGTTAAAGGAAAATTGGCGCAAGAAAGGAGAACTCTGCGAAAGAGGATAACTACTCAGAATAGCAGAATCTCAAAAAGGGCGCGGACAACCCTATATATGGAAAAAGCGGCGACCACTCGCTTTTCCCGAAGGCCGATTAAAAATGTTGGCTAAAGCTTTTATCGCAGAAGCGGTCTTGGGTGGTTCGCAGAAGCGGATGACGAGACGCAAGCGGACGTTGGGTTTTTAATGAAAATCCGCAAAAGTGGGATGTTGGCCGCAGAAGCGGTCCCGCATAAGCGGAAACGGGACCGCAGAAGCGAAATCAACTGTTGACAGAAGGGTTTAAAATATTATATTTCATCCGCGAACAAGAGGTAGTTTCCACCATTTTTAAGCAACTTGGAGAGCTTTGGGCGAGAATTTTCGAGGGTTTTGACTGAGAATCGATTGGAGGTAAGTTCCTTGGCTTAATTACTTGAGTTTATGGTAAATTTATCATAGAAATCAGTGGAAATTCATCAAAACGGGTCAAGCTAGGGCTTGAAAAGTTGTGATGTAAAAAACGGATTTTGAAAGGGCATTTGAACTCCGATTTTGGTAAAATTGGTATGTGTAGACTCGTGGCGAGACGAGGAGTCCAATGATGTAAATTTTGTAATTGTTCGAGAAGTGGGCCCGGGGCTCGGGTTTTGCCAACTTAGTGAATTTTGGTATTTTTCGAGTCTTTTCGATCGGGTTATGTTTCTTTAGCCTATTGTAATGTATTCGTTGTGATTTTAATCAGATTCGGCGTGCGTAGAGGTTGATTCGAAAGGTAAAGGCATAGCGGGCTAGACTTGAGGCCGGCTTGAGGTGAGTAATAGATGTAGATGATGACCTGAGGGTTTGAAACCCCGGTATATCACATTGTGATGCTATATTGAGGCGAGACACGTACTCTATGACGAGTGCGGGGTCGATTGTGACTGGGGATTGTGACCTAGTCCGTTCCGATTGATGTTCGTACTGTGTTCTTGACTAGAAATTGTTTGGTAATCATCCTACTTGGATTTTATGAATATGTTTGGGGCTTTGTGCCTATCATTTGCATCCTTCAGGGATCCTTATCACTGCTTTCATGATGCTTAGCATATTTCGTGACATCAGTCCTGAGTTAGACACTGCCTCGAAATGTTTAGTAAATAAATAAAGGTTTAAACACTTAGCTCTATAATTCCTAATAATTGAAACTAAAATGAACAATTTGATTGTGCCCGAGTGGCTTGCATGCATATAAGTATATCTGGACTGAGTGTGGATCGGGCTGCACGCCGCAGCGAATGCTACGATGATATTGCGCTTGGGCTGTAGGAGCCCCTCCGGAGTCTGAACCCCCACAGTGAGCGCGGGTACCCAAGTGGATCGGGTTGCGCGCCGCAGCGGTCATGTGCATTGCATTGCATTCATGCATTTTATATCTATTGGTCTTAATTGTCATTGTCTGTTGTTGTTTCATCATTTAACGTGCTGAATCGTTGATTATAGCTTTATATTGTAATATTTCGGGATTTCTTACTTTCAGTCATTATATATGTTTATTACTCACTGAGTTGGAAGTACTCACTTTACTCCCTGCACCATGTATGCAGATTCAGGTGCTCCGGAAACTTAGTGGAGCTGTTTGCTGTTTTCGTGAAGTTATTTTCAGGAGTTGTTGAGGTAGCTGCCTGACGTCCGCAGGACCCGACTCCTCCCCTTTATTTCATTTATCTTTCCATATCCTAGACTTCTTTATTACTATGGACATATTACTCTGTTACATCTAGAGGCTCTAGACTCGTAACTCCAGATCTATTGGGGAATGATTGGATATTCATTATTATTTTCCGTACTATTTTATTTAGATTCGGATTGGAACCTTGATATTTGCTATTTTAATCGTATTATTTGTTAACGGATTTCGTATTTGGGTTGAGAGTATTTAATTGATCGGGCTTGCCTAGCATTAGTGTTGGGCGCCATCACAACCGGGATTGGGGTCGTGACATGAAGCAATAAGTCCTTTACTGTTAGGCAGTCTAAATAGACATGAGTAATAGTTTCCTTTTGGACTTTAAAATAAGAGCACACTGGATCAATGTTAAAACCAATATAGTTCAAATGGCTTCTAGTAGGTAGTCTATTAATGAGACATTTCCAAAGTAGGAACTTTAGCTTATTGGGGCACTTTAGGTCCCAAATCCACATAAAATCTATATCACTCTTAGGGTTATTTTTGATTAGGGAATAGCAAGATTTGGTAGTAAATAACTCATTGGTATTGAGCGACCAAGTAGGCGTGTCACACTTACAGGCATTGGGCATTATAGCCTTTATTTTGTTAATTATGTTAGCTTCTAGACCCGTAGAGATTTTAGAAAGGATCCCAATTATTATTACTACAAATATCCTTTATAGTAAGCAAGTTATCTGTTTCGATCAAGGGGCCAAAAATACATTGGCGAAGAGGAGGAGTATCATGAATCCAGCGATTATTCCAATCACTAAGTTATCTTTGGTATTGGAAGTGCGCAAGTTGCGTACTTGCGTTGGGTATAATCTGAAATGCAATTGAAACCAACTGCTGTAAAATTGAAGGAGAAAATGAAGGCAAGGAGTGATTTCGAAGCTAAGAAATTAGGTTTTTTGGTTACGGATGACTATATTAAAAGTAAGAAAAGTAGGCATAATATCACAAATCACAATTAATAGATATTAGTGCTGCGAAGACAAGCTTGAAGAGTGGTCACTGAAATTATTTCTAAATTTTATTGTATTATACTATTAATTTGTTTTTATGTAACGATGAAAAGTATTATTTATGTAATGACCAATTTGGTGTAATTGCATTGTTACCTTATATTTTTCTCATCATGCCCCTTATGTTTTATTTAGTAGTCCTAGTTTACCCTTTACCCTAAATTTATTCATAATAATTTTACTTTGTACCATATTTTTTCTTTGAAATATTACTATAAACTTATTCTTTAAATTGTTGGTGAGTGACTTTATAAAATGACGGAAAAAAATAAAATATATCCGAACGTTATATTTATCAAAACACTGCAGTATAATTTTTCTTTGCCCTCTCTTTTTCTTCTATGGAGTTCTTGGCTAATTTATTGAACTACTAGTAATTTTTAAACCTCACCAGTCACTATATGGCCATGAAAGATCATGCAATTTTAACATTAATTAAATGCTAAATAACTCCAAAACTCATGTCATTAAGGGAATGAATTTTCAAACAAGGAGTATGAACTTGAACAAATAACGAACGATACACATGATTTGAGAACTAGGTGAACGTGTAGCTGAATTATCTCGAGCCAGTCATCAGGCTCATCGATCACTATTTCTTTTTTATTGAATAATTTCTCTTTTCATGTTCAAGAAAAGTAATATTAGAATATCCTAATAAACAAATGTACTTTAGTACTTGCACCGATTTTTCAGACAGATACTTTAACTTGATTAAAATAAGCCTTTTAATTAATAGAGAAGCTCCAAAAGAATAGAATTTCCTTTGCTCCTTTTATTGCTTGAGAGTTGAGATATAGGCGTAATAAAGAAGAAGGAACAAAAGAAAATTACTGTAGTTACTTTTTGTTAACATTTCTTTAGAAACCAGTTAAAATATTGTACTGCTGCCATATTTTAAAAAGGTATTACTCCAAAAGTCAACAGAAAATTCAACGTTTTAAAAATTTACACTCTTCTGTATAATGAACATATATGACATACGTACTCAAGCAGTTACAGGCTAGCAGTTACATCCCTTTTTTAATTTTTTTTTTTTTTTTGGCAAATATTCAGGAAAGTGTTGAAAATGCAGTTGCCTATAAATAGAATTTTTAGCTGAAAATAGTACAAAACGTACAGACCAAAAGAACCAGAAACATTTCAGTGGTATCTCTGTTCCTTTCTTTTCCAAATAAAAAAAATAAACAAAGAGCAAGGTGCAAGGACCAACCGATCGACCAAAGTGGAGAACTTTTTTTTTTTTGTGTGTGTGTATGGTTATTTTGTCCCCATAATAATTTTATTGAAACCCTCAGGTAGGGGTGTCAAATGGGCGGGTTGAGTCAATTTTGGGCGGGTCAAAATGAGTTGAGTCAATAATTGGGCGGGTCAAATGACCCGCCCAAAAATTATTTGGGCTAAGATGGGTTGGGTCAAGATGGGTTAAAATTCGGGTCATAGCCCAACCCGCCCAACTCTTATTAAACTTTAATTAATATGTGTTATTTTCTTATAAATTGTATAATTACTAAATAAGACTTTTTTGCTTTTGTTATGGTCATATTTAAAATATTAAACAAAAAATAAAATTATTTCTAAGATATTTTGACAAACTTACTCATGGATCAATTTGGGCTAAAAATTAGCCCAACTTTAAATGGGTTGAGATGGGTTGGGTCAAGATGGGCTAAGTTCAATAAATGAGCGGGTCAATAACCAACCCAACCTTGGGCAGGTTGGACGGGTCATTTGGGCTTGGGCCAAATTTGACAACCCTACCCTCAGGCTCGTTTGGCCAGTGGACAAGTTATTCTGAAACTAATAATGATGAAATTACAGTACTAAAATTAATAATGGCAAAATTATTTGCAGTAATATACTTTTTGTTAATTTGCTCTAGATTGGTCAAATATCAACTAGATTCACACATGCAAGAACAATTCAGAAACGAAGCTTTGATTTAATAGAGAAGAAGAAGAGAGAAGAATGAGCTGAAGCTCTGTTTTTCTGTTAGCTACAGTAATAACCGACTTAGTCCTTCTATAGACTAAGTTGGTTATTATTCTTACTAACACCCCTAAGTCTCAGTATTTGCACTTTAGTCCTAATAACTAATTAACCACTAACTTGTTAATTTCACACTCCCCCTCAAGCTGGAGGGTGAAAAATATTGAACAATCCTAGCTTGGATATTAGGACTCTGTGCTGTTCGGCTCTTAATCCTTTAGTCATCACATCCGCGAGCTGCTCCTTAGTGAAAACATATTGAGGTGCAATCAACCCCTCTTTCATTTTTTCTCTCACAAAGTGGCAATAAATCTCTATATGTTTTGTTCTCTCATGATAAACTGGATTAGCTGCAATTTACATAGCTGCTTTGCTATAACAGTGCAGCATCACTGGCTCTTTTACAGTCAATCCCAGCTCCTTCAGTAACCCTACTAGCCAAACTAACTCTGAAGTCACTGCTGTCATGCTTCTATATTCTGCCTCAGCAGAACTCCTACTCACAGTTGGCTGCTTCTTGGACTTCCATGAGATCAGTGACTCTCTTAGCTTTATCACATATCCAGTTACAGACCTTCTTATATTTGGACAAGCTGCCCAATCTGCATCACAATAGGCTGTGACATCTTCTATTGCTCCTTTCTTCAACAGTAATCCCATTCCTGGTGATCCTTTAATGTATCTAACTACCCTCAACGTAGCATCCAAATGTGATTGCTTTGGATTCTGCATAAACTGGCTTAAAACTTGGACAGCAAAACATATGTCAGGTCTTGTAATGGTGAGGTAGATAAGCTTCCCTATTAGTTTCTGATAGCTTACAATGTCCTGCAACTCTTCATCTCCCTTAACTTCTGCATGTTTGTCATACTCAACAGTTGTCAATTTTAGATTCTGTTCTAATGGTGAGCTAGCTGGTTTTGCACCACTCAACCCCACTTCTGAGATTAGTTGAAGAGCATACTTCCTTTGATTAAGCACAACTCCCTTGTCTGACCTCATGAGCTCAATTCCTAGGAAGTATCTTAGCTCACCTAAATCTTTCAACTTGAAATGCTTGTGTAGGATTGCCTTTGCTTCTTCCACCAATGTGTTGCTGCTGCCAGTAATCAATAAATCATCTACATATACAAGGATGATCACCAGGTCTGCATTTATCTTCTTTGTGAACAGGGAATGATCATAGGCACTTTGCAAATATCCTTCACTTATTAGTGCATCAGTCAGCTTGATGTTCCACTGCTTTGATGCCTGTTTGAGACTATAAAGAGATTTGAGTAGTCTGCAAACCTTAGACTCTCCTTGCCTATGGAATCCCTGGGGCAGGGCCATGTATACCTCCTCATACAAATCACCTTGTAAGAAGGCATTATTAACATCCATTTGAGATAAAATCCAGCCTTTAGAAACTGCTAGATTTATCACAGTTCTGACTGTTACCATCTTGGCAACAGGTGGAAAAGTTTCATGATAGTCCAACCCCTCCTGTTGTGTATATCGTTATTGTTGATGCCCCCTTTTTCTAAAGGCAAAATCGGGTTTACGATATTTGGACGGACAACTCTATTCCTTTTGGGAATTTGGGTTTGAGATTTAGAAGAGTCGCCACCTAATGATTAAGTGCATTAGGACACCAAGAATTTAAAAGAAAGAAAAACCAGAGAATGGGTAAGGGCTTGAAATTATCTCAGGGGGAAGGTGTTAGGCACCCCCCAAGATCCGCTAGTGTGGTTCCCGGCCATGTTACAATTGTGACTTTAAAACAAGTAAACATACAAGACAACTTCCACATAATGATTAGAAGTAGGAATGTATAAAGGTTAAATAAACATACTGAAGTCAGGAAATAGGTGGTTTCATAGTTGTTTAAAAGAATGTATAAGTGCAGAAAATAAGGATCAAATAACGAGTGCAAACAATCAAACAAAAGAAGTGAAATGGGCGGAAGATTTAAAAGAAAACAGTGCTGGAAATTCAAAGAGGTTTCAAATGATTTGAAGCGAAATACAAGGTTTAAAGAGCTGGAAACTGACAGTTTAAAGAAAACAATAACGAAAGTACATAAGGAGGGAGGGGGTCCTAGGTTTATAAATAACATGGATCATCCACGCAACACCCGGTAACCAATTATACGCGTGGTGTTATCGCGTGATCATCATATCCATGTCTACCCTTCCCACCTCATTAAGGTATTAAAGCCCGGAATAGTATCGTTACTTATTGCATGCTATTACCCGTCCCAATCCTATCAGTCCCGGAAGCATTGAGACTACTAATCCTAAAGGGGAGGGAGTTGGGGCTTTTTAGAAGTTTTAAAAGGATAAAAGTCTAGGCGACAAACAAAAACACATAATCAAATAGGGGAGAAGCAAACATCAGTTAAGGCTCAAATAGGCCTCCTCACTTAAAGGCAAATATATAGCATGACTTCAAATACTGGTTATGGTCTGAATTAAATTTAAAAGCATTAGGACAGGTTGATTTATCACGTATTTCTCAGATGAGGAGTCCGAATTAGCCTTGTCCGGTTGTAGTTATCAGAGCTGACACAGTTAATTAAAAACCTAATGGTTTGCCTAAGTGAGACCTATAGGCATGATATCTAGCGGAGCGTACTGATTTTAAAGAAATGATCACTGGTTTTATAGACAAAAGATCTGCAGATTTTAAACGAACTTATGACTGTTTTAAACGTATAGATAAAATAGGCGAGGCTGATTCGATTGATTATTCCTATAGGCAAGTTATCTAAGCGTTATTGCTTTTAAACGATTACATAGATGCAAGAGTCCTATAGGCATGGTATCTAGAATGAAATTGATTATTATTAGACCTATGATTGTTTGCCTAATGACAGATATATGCAGAAGTGCAGAAAAGAAACTTATGATCATGATTTCTATGTGCAGAAATGCAAGGACTTAGAGATAGGATTTCTATATGCAGAGATGCAGAAATAAATGACCTATAGGCATGCTGTCTATATGAATGCAAGAATTAAAAATTCTATAGGCAAGTTATCTACCCTTTGCATACAATCATTCCCATCCCTTTCCACTAGCCGTCCCCAATAGTTATTACAAATTATTACAGTCCAAAATGAATCGGAAAAGTAAGGAAATAAAATTACATCAGAAGTTCCAGCTAAAACCAAACAGCCTAATTCAGACTCAAAGTCCAACAATATGAGATAAACCAACTTTCAAGATCAAAACTTCCAAAAGCCTTTCTCATCCTTTGGGTGTGTCAAAGTTCCAAAGAGCCTTATGAACTCCAGGCAGTGCTTACACCCAATTATATTGCAGAATTAAGATTATGGTGCAGTGTGGAATAGCCAGCCCTCGAATGTCCAAGTTCAGAGGGAGTTCCAGGTCCCAAAGAAAGGCTCATAAGAGGGGGGCAGAACTTAAGAGTCTAAGAATAAGTGTAAGTGCAGTGGGGGGGGGGGGTAGTAGGAAAGCCATGGCAGGCTGGTGGTCATGCCCAGCAATTGGGAATGCTGGCACACCCCTGACCAGCCTGTCAGCCAAAACTTGGGAGTTAGGATCCATTGAGGATCAGGTTCTGACCTGGGCAGTAATTTGGCTACTGCCAGGCCAAGAACCTTAACTCAGACACACAGAGGGGAATGGGGGGTAAGGATTTACAATAGAAACAGATGCAAGGAAGGAACATATTAGCATAAATCAATGAATCATACGCAGTAAAGTAAACAGGATTGCAGAAACTGTAAGTAAGCACATAGGGGTGAGGCAGGAATGTTAACTCAGAACATACCAGTTTCAGAAGAAATAAGTAAAAATAGTAGTCTTGAAAAAGCCAAGTTGCAAGCAAAGCGGTTCCAAAAGATCCCAAGCAAAGCAGAATATCGAATGCAAAACAGTATTGCAAGTGTGCAAGTATTTTAAAGACTAGTGGTGTGAAGATTGTGTGAAGAATGAAGTCGTGTGAAAAAGTGCAGAGGGGCAGTTCTTTTATAGTACAGAGAAATAAGTAAGAAAGGCAAGGAATATATCATTGAAATCAGTCTCCCTTTGGTTAAGGTATTCTGATTTCGACGGGTAAAAGCCAGTTAAGGAAAGAAATTTTAATTAAAACTTTTTAAAGTAGCACAAAAGGGGTAAATACATAGAAGTTATTTAAGGAAAACAATCAATGGTACACGGTTTGTGACAACTATGGAAAGGGAATCAATCAAACAACCAGTGAAACCAAAATTACAAGTTCAATTTGAATGAACCAAGTCAGGAAAAGGTAAAGGAGATTCAATCAAGAAAATCAGTCGGACTTATTAAGAGGATTCGGAATCAATCAATTAGTTGGAAAACCTTTTGAAAGCAGAGTCCTTATACATAAAGCATACAAATCAAGAAAGGATTGTCAAATTATTTAGAAGAGGGTTTAATCAAAGAGGGGTTCAGAATCATAAGCAAAAGTGGTACAACTCCAATTTGTAGACTACGAGGAGTCTGAGAGTCCAGGGTCCCAAAGAGGAACCCTAACTCGCACACAAGAATCAAAATTGCCAAGAAACCCCCAAATCTTAGGGTTTCGAATTGAGTCAGACAATAGAGATGAGATGGCAAGCCGCTTCATAGAGGCTCAGGAGTCCTTTCCAAAGACTCATGAGAGACAAACAAACAAGATACACAGTTAAGAGCATGGAGAACACGTTTGAAAAACTCAGAATTTAACAAGTTCAGAAGAACAAGATACAAACTTAGGCTAAACAAGATGAATCATGCTTAGTAAGAATACAAACATAGTACAGTAACGCCAACAAAATCAAAGAACTCAATCGTAAACACATATAGCAAAGATTAACATGTGAGCATAGGAGAAAAGAAAGTAGAAGAACATTACATGCATAGTAAAAGAAATCGGACAAACACACATAAAGAAAGAACAAAAAGAATCAGAAAGGTATTTTGAAGAAACTTTTCGGAAACCCTAAATCGAAATTAAACGATTTTGAAAAAGAGAATTTGGGGAAAACCTTTAAAAAGTTCAATAGAACACAGACATGTTCCAGATCTAAGAGAATAAGCAAGTAAAGAACCTCGAACAGCTTAGGGTTGTAGAGGAAACCCTAGAAATGAGAAAGGTCTTGAGGAAAGTCAGATCTTGAGTCGAAAAGGCTCATATTGCTTGAATACGACGGAGTAGTGGCCGGAGAAGCCATAGATCTACAAATCTGAGAAGATCTTGAAGAGAACCATCGAAGTCAGGCTTCACAGCCTTGAATGGCTTAGGTCTAATGGTGAGAAAGGGTGAGTACAGACCGTCCATGGCCTGAGACGCCATGGATTCCGGTGGAATCATGGTGGAAAAGGGGTCGGAGACGATTAGGGTTCCAGGAGGGTTCGAGAGAGTTTGAGAGACGAGGGGGTTCAAAAGCGGCTGAAAGGTGGAAGTGACTAGGGTTTTGGGGGGGGGTGGGGTAAGTAAAAGT
>NW_017671502.1:157771-232844 GCF_001879085.1 Nicotiana attenuata
GGTTTGGGGGGGGGGGGTTGGAAATTAAAAAGGAAAGGGGGGATTATGGCCGTTGATCAAAATGATCAACGGCATGGATTGAATGTGAGCCGGGCGGGTTTTTTAATTGGGTCACGGGTCGGGTAATTTAGGGATTGGGCTGGTCCAATTTGGGGACCGAAATTGGGCCAATATGAGGTTAAAATTGAAAGGTAAAAAAGGTTGTAATTGAAATAGAAATGGGCTAAATGTTAAATAGCCAATTTTCCCCTTATATTTTATAAAAATAACAATAATAATTTTAAAAGTAAATTTAAAATACTGAGCCAACAAATACTATATAAATATTAATCTAAAACTACTGGAACTAATTTTACCATTATAAAATGCTATTAATCTTAAAGTAGGCTATAATTGCAGTTATATGCAATTTAGTCTTTTAAATACCAAATAAATTTGTAAAAATATGCAAAATCACCTTAATTATATTTTGATGCAAATATGAGAATAAAAAATAAATTATTCACCAAAATGATAATCTTGGGAATAATTATTGGATTTTGTACTGATAAAATAGACAATAAATTGGTTTTAAAATCTTTAAAAATTAGGAAAAAATACCAAAACTCTTGGGCATGCTTATATATGCATGTACATGCTATTTTGAAAGTATCAACAACGCCAACCCACACGACATATGTGGGAAGGCAGCTTAGCCGATCGAGCCGTGATCGGACGCCATGCCGCACACATTGTGGCATTGTACTGGGAATCAAAACTAGAAATTCAAAACTGGAAATTGTGATTGTGGTACATGTCTCCAAAGGGACGACCTAGCCGATCGGGTCATGATCGGACTCTGTGCTAACAAAGACGGTGGTATAACTCATATCGGTGTTAATGATCTCCCAACCAAAAATTATATATTATTTTCATAAATTAGAAGACTTATATGTTTCAAATTGGATGCTTGTATGTTGCAGGTTTTGCCTTACTGTTTTCACGGTTTCTTGCTTGTATGGATATTCCATTCTGAAAGAGGACTTTTAGCCTTACATACTAGTGCAATTCGACGGCGCTAACACCCCTTTTGCCGGGGGCGCTGTATCGTTTAATGATACAGGTGGTTCCACAACGAGCGGCATCGGCCAGTGATAGCGGTATTCTCTTCCCAGCAGACTGGGTGAGCCCCACTCCGTCCCGGGGTCATGTCATGTATCTTTCGTTCATTTTCTCATCACGTTTTGAGCTATAGCCGGAGCCTTGTTGCCGGCATTTCCTTATTACTCTTCTATTGTATTTAGAAGCTCGTAGACTGTTTGTGGGTGATGGTTGATGTTGGGAGTCAAGACTAGAAATGTTAGTATTTGATAAGCATGCTTTTCATTAAGCTTGTAAACATGTAATATTTTGAAAACTATAAATGAAGTCATTAACGGAAATGAAGTGAAAGTTGCTAGTGGAAGATTGCCTAGTGTTTTGATAAAATGGGACAACATTCCCTCTTTATTCATGAACTAGTTTGGGTAGAATGAAATCTAACAGGCTTGCTCAGTCGGGTTTACTCGGTTGAGCGTCGGTCATGTTCCACGATTTTGGGGCGTGACACATTTCCTGCCCGCTGAGATAAGGGCAGCCCGGGCAACAGAATTTGAGAATCTAAACCAAAGTAGCAAGAGTGTGTGGGAGTACCATATGGAGTTTGCCTGCGTGTCCAAGTATGTTATCCACATGTTGCCTACAATGGAGGCCAGGGTGCGCCGGTTTGTTTAGGGCCTGAATCCTTTGACTATTAATGAGGCTTCTATAGCTGCCTTGAATTCAGACATGAACTATGGGAAAATGGTGGCATTTGCTCAGGCCACAGAGAACCGTAAACTGAAAAGCAGGATGGAAAGAGAGGGTAACAGCAAGGCCCGGTCTGCGGGCAACTTCGGAGAGTCACTAGGTGGGGGAAGATCAGCTTTCAAGGGAGGATCATCAGGGCCGTCCAGTCTGTTGCACAGTCCTCGGCCAGTGCACCTCCATCAGGGCCCAGCCAGCAGCAGCAGTGGAGTCATTTCAGGCCCAGTCAGGGCAATAGGGGATCCCACTAGCGGGGTCGGTTAGGAGAGAGATCCCAGCAGCAGCAGAGATCCCCGTGCCCCAGGTGCGGGAAGATTCATTCAGGGATTTGCTACATGGAGTTACCCGTATGCTACGAATGTGGGATGAGGGGCCATATTGAGAGGCATTGTCGTGTATCCTGCCAGGGAGCGGGTAGGGGCACAGCACATCCAGCGAGCCCAGCAGTTGCTACATCTTCAGCCTCCTATCCAGCTCGAGGTACCCCAGCACCCGCGGGGCGTGGTGCAGCTAGGGGTAGTGCGTAGAGTTCGGGAGGACCCAGCCGGTTCTATACTATGAGTGGTTGCCAGACTGCAGAGGCTTCTCCAGATGTTGTTAGGTATTCTGACTGTCCAATCTCAAGATTTGTATGCCCTTGTTGACCCTGGTTCCACCTTGTCCTATGTTACCCCTTATGTTGCTGTGGAATTTGGGATAGAGCCAGAACAGCTTCATGAACCACTCTCGGTATCTACTCCAGTGGGTGAGCCTATTACGGCTGCACGAGTTTATAGAGGTTGTGTTATCACAGTACGTGGTAGGATACCATGGCCGATCTTATTGAATTGGGGATGGTCGATTTTGATGTAATAATGGGAATGGATTGGCTTTATTCATGTTTTGCAAAACTTGATTGTCAGACTAGAACTATGAGGCTTGAATTTCCTAATGAACCCGTTTTGGAATGGAAAGGAGATAATATAGTGCCAAATGTCGGTTTATTTCCTACCTTAAGGCTGCAAGGATAATCAAGAAGGGGTGTATCTACCATTTAGTCCTGGTTACGGACACCGAGGCACTTAGCCTTGAGTCCGTGCCAGTTGTGAATGAATTTTTGGATATCTTTCTAGATGAGCTCCCTGGAATCCCACCAGACAGGGAGATTGATTTTGGGATCGATGTGATGCCAGGCACGCAGCCTATATCAATTCCACCTTACAGAATGGCACCGACGGAATTGAAAGAGCTGAAGGAACAATTGAAGGATTTGCTGGAGAAGGGTTTCATCCGGCCGAGTATGTCACCATGGGGCGCACCGGTTTTGCTTGTAAGGAAGAAAGATGGGTCGCTGTGGATGTGTATTGACTGCCGGCAACTTAACAAAGTCACAATAAAAAATAAATACCCTCTACCAAAGATAGATGATCTGTTTGATCAATTGCAAGGTGCTACGTGTTTCTCAAAAATTGACTTGCGGTCCGGGTATCATCAATTGATGATAAGGGAGCAGGATATTCCAAAAATAGCTTTCAGAACCCGGTATGGGCACTTTGAATTTCTGGTGATGTCTTTTGGGCTAACCAATGCCCCGGCAGCTTTCATGGATCTTATGAATCGAGTCTTCAAGCCTTTTCTAGACTCCTTTGTGATAGTGTTTATTGACGATATTCTTGTGTATTCCCAAAGTCGGGAGGACCATGCTGACCACCTCAGGGCAGTTCTGCAGACTCTTCAGCTGCACCAATTGTATGCAAAATTCTCGAAATGTGAATTTTTGCTTGAATCCGTCGCGTTCTTGGGTCATGTCGTCTCTAGGGAAGGAATTATGGTTGATCCTCAAAAGATTGCAGCAGTGAAGAATTGGCCTAGACCTACCACTCCAACAGAGATTCGCAGTTTCTTGGGTTTGGCCAGGTACTACAGAAGATTTGTAGAGGGATTTTCTACTCTTGCCTCTCCATTGACTAAATTGACGCAGAAAGCAGTTAAGTTCCAATGGTCCGATGCTTGTGAAAGGAGCTTCCAGGAATTGAAATCAAGATTGACTACAACACCGGTATTAACCCTGCCAGAGGCTACTGAGGGATTTGTGGTGTAATGCGATGCTTCAAGGATCGGGCTTGGGTGTGTGCTAATGCAACACGGTAATGTTATAGCCTACGCTTCTAGGCAACTCAAGAATCATGAAAAGAACTATCCAACAAATGACTTAGAGTTTGCGGCAGTGGTGTTTGCACTAAAGATTTGGCGACATTATTTGTATGGGGTCCATGTGGATGTATTTACAGACCATAAGAGCCTTCAATATATTTTCAAACAAAAGGAGTTGAATCTGAGGTAGAGGAGATGGCTCGAGTTGCTCAAGGACTATGACATTGATATTCTCTATCACCCGGGGAAGGCCAATGTTGTGGCAGATGCCCTTAGTCGAAAATCTATGGGAAGGTTGGCTCACTTGAAGGCGTATCAGAGGTCGTTGGTTAGGGAGGTTCACCAGTTAGCTAGTTTAGGAGTTCGTCTTGCAGACTCTAGCGAAGGGGGAGTGATCGTGCAGAATAGGGTTGAATCATCGCTTGTGGCGGAAGTGAAAGAGAAGCAATTCAACGATCCATTATTAGCACAACTGAAAGAGGGGATTCATAAGCACAAGACCACAGCTTTTTCCTTCGGCATGGATGATGGTACCCTACGGTACCAAGGTCGCCTATGCGTTCCGGATATTGACGGTCTTCGGGAAAGGATCATGGCAGAAGCTCACACTTCCAGGTATTCCGTGCACCCAGGTTCTACAAAAATGTATCATGTTCTCAAGGAAGTTTTTTGGTAGAACAACATGAAAAGGGATGTGGCAGACTTGGTGGCAAAATGTCCGAACTGTCAGCAAGTGAAAGCCGAACATCAAAGGCCTGGTGGATTGGCTCAAAACATAGAAATTTCAATGTGGAAATGGGAAATGATCAACACGGACTTTGTGGTAGGGTTACCGTGCACTCCGCGCAAGCTTGACTCAATTTGGGTAATCGTGGACCGACTCACAAAATAAGCGCACTTCTTGCCAGTCAAATCTACCGACACAGCGAAACAGTATGCTCAGTTGTATATCAACGAAATAGTCAGGTTGCATGGCACTCCAGTCTCAATCATTTCGGATCGAGGGGCTTAGTTCACGGCCAACTTTTGGAAGAAATTTAAGCAAGGCTTGGGTACGCAAGTAAATCTTAGTACAGCTTTTCACCCTCAGACCGACGGGCAAGCGGAGCGGACTATTTAGACGCTTGAGGACATGTTGCGTGCTTGTTTTCTTGATTTCAAAGGTAGCTGAGATGATCATTTGCCACTCATAGAGTTTTCTTATAACAACAGCTTCCATGCTAGTAT
This sequence comes from Nicotiana attenuata, assembly GCF_001879085.1. Lineage (NCBI taxonomy): Eukaryota > Viridiplantae > Streptophyta > Magnoliopsida > Solanales > Solanaceae > Nicotiana > Nicotiana attenuata. Next base: position 162,956 of record NW_017671502.1, read on the forward strand.
CCAGATAGCACCATTTGAGGCATTGTACGGTAGAAGATGTAGGTCTCCCATTGGATGGTTCGAGGTTGGAGAAGCTGAATTGATAGGGCCGGACCTTGTGCATTAGGCCATGGAGAAAGTCAAAATTATTAAGGGAAGGTTGAAAACTGGTCAGAGTCGCCAAAAGTCTTATTCAGACATTTGTCGCAGAGATTTGGAGTTCAAAGAAGAGGTTTGGGTATTTTTGAAGGTCTCCCCCATAAAGGGTATCATGCGGTTTGGAATGAAAGGAAAATTGAGTCCGAGGCATATCGGACCGTACAGAATAATTCAGAGGATGGGTCAGGTGGCATTCAAGCTCGAGCTGCTACCCGAGATGTAACTGGTACACCCAGTCTTCCATGTGTCTATGTTGAAGAAGGTAGTGGGAGATCCGTCCACTATTGTGCCAGTTGAAACTATTGAGGTTAATGATGAACTGTCATATGAAGAAATTCCAGTTGCCATTCTTGACAGGCAAGTCCGGAAACTGAGAAATAAGGAAATTGCCTCCGTGAAAGTGTTATGGCAGAACCAGCAGGTTAAGGAAGCCAATTGGGAAGCCGAGGAATAAATGAAAAAGAAGTACCCGCATTTATTTGTATAGCCATGTAATAGTTCCTATGAATTGGGTTCCTATGAACTCTGTATCCCTTGATTTGGTCTATGTAAAACTGTTCCGTTTTGGTTATATGTCACCTATAGGTCCATGGTTGGTGTCGTTACGAGTTATGGCATGTTTATGGATTAAGTATATGCTATTAGGATATGTTTCTGGGGCTCTCTGACAGGTGGATAGGCCTAGTTACAAAGGAAACTCTAGCAAAATTTTTGGAAATTTAGGGAGTTAGCCAAATTTGGGGCTGCCGATATGTTTCATGATGTGAAAAAGCTGAAGTTGCATAAGGATTGCTAATGAGTGAACCTTGATCCTCATTCGAGGACGAATGATCTTAAGTGGGGGAGGATGTAAGGCCCCGTAAATTTTCACTAAAAAACCCGAAATCTCGTAGTGCCAAGTTAGGAATATGTTTTAGAAACTTATAAATTCTTCACGGCGAACAAGCTCGCCGCGGTTCGAACCTTTTGGATTGATCTGTGAATTAAAAAGTTAAGGAATAATGTTTTTCAGAAAAGCGCGTTTCTGCGGTCCATTATGCAGTCGCATAATAGCTGCGGACCGCATAGTCGTCATAGTGTGAGACAGTTTGCTGGTAAGTTTTGAAGTCAACTATGCGGCCAATTATGCGATCGCATAACCAATATGCGGGCCGCATAGTCATCGCATAACCTCCTTGGAATTTTGCGAGGGGCAGTTCTACGGTGCATTATGCGACCGCAGAACAGGTATGCGGACCGCATTCTTGTCGCATACCCGGGCAGATTGTTCAAGTTTTGAGGACCATTTTGCGGTCCCTTTTGCGAGCCGCATGTCAATGATGCGATTGCATATGCGACCGCAGATTGTGCCGGGGCTCCCATTTTCTAACTTTTAAAACCCGACCCCATTCCGATAAAATCACCCCATTAGACCATCCTGCACTAATTTCTACCACATTTAGAGTGAGACAAGAGTATTAGAGGGAGAAAGTGATTCCCACCAAGCCTCTACTTAATCCTTGCCCAAATTCATGTAGATTACCAAGTAAAGCTACTAGGCCTTCATCCTAAAAGGTAAGAACTTGTGCTCTAACCTTTGATTTCAAAATTATTTACTAAAATAAGTAATTAACAAAAAGGGTTCATGGGTATAAGGGTTGATTGTCTTGCATGCATGTATGATAAAAAGGGCATGGGGAGATTGTGAGCTAAGAATGTAACAAATGGGGTGTAAGATGATAGAATTCTTCACAAAAGACCTTAAAATTCATAATGCACACTTAGTGCTTGAGAGTATGCTCAAATGAGCTAGAATCTTAATCATGTCTCTAATTTTTGGTTCAACTTGTAATTCTTATAAAATAGATCGAAGCTGCTAAGAGTTCCAGAATTTTGTAAGAATTTAAGAAATCTCTATTGAGGTATGTATGGCTAAAACCCACTTTTCTTTGAAATTGAGCTCCCTTGGTGTCTATGCAAATGTTGTAAGACTAAAATTTGATTGATGTATTGATTGTTATTTTACATGAATTGGTTTTGCAATTATATATATACGTGAAAGGTGTGCCTCAATGTGTGCAATGTACTGTTCTTGATATTTAAAGATGTGCGAAGAATATGAACCATGTGTTGAAATGCCTAGACTTCAAGTCAAGATTAAAACTGAGATTGTCATGCCAACTATGTTAAATCTTACCTATGCTCACAACTTGAATTGCTTTTGTATGTGCCTATGATCCTAAATTGCAACGTTAACATTGAAAGTGGAAATGATGTGATAATTGTGGCCCCAAGTGCCTATGAATTGATATATGTGAAATAAAGATTGAAAAGAGATGATTGATGAAAAAGGAACAACGTCTTGGTAAGGCAGCCTAGCCGATCGGGTCGTGATCGGACGCCATGCCGCACACATGGTGGTATTGTGCTGATATTGTATTCCGGAAAGTGAGGATGAGATTGTGATTGAGGTACATATCTCAAATGAGGCAACCTAGCCGATCGGGTCGTGATCGGACTCCGCTCAAGAAAGCGGTGGTATTGTGAATGATGATGAACAGTATTAAATGCCTCAACCTAAAGCTATGGAAATTATGTGAAAGTTATATGATTCTCTTATTTGATGATGTGGTGTCCGTTTAAAGCTTTTGATTGTCCCTTGTGATTTCCTTGTTCTTGTATGATAGCTCTTTCTAATGAGATGGTGTTTAGTTATACATACTAGTACTATTCCATGGTACTAACGTCCCTTTTGCCGGGGGCGCTACATCTTTCAATGGATGTAGGTGGCTCCATAGCAGACAGTGCCGATCGTAGCTAGCGGAGCATCTTCCACTCAGCAGTCTTGATGAGCCCCTCTTCTTCCAGGGTTATGCAGTATGTCCTTTGTTATAAATTTCTACTTTTGAGGTATAGCCCGGGCCTTGTTGCCAGCATTAACATAACTGTCTTTTGTATCTTTAGAGTCTCCGTAGACGTTTGTGTGGGTTATGTACCGGTGATGGATGGGTCAATGAATTGTGTTGTAATTCAAAACTCTAGTTCTTCTAATTGTAATTGTATGAAATCTTGGGAACTTAACTATGGTTTAAATGTGGTAATATGAAATGAATTAGCAACGTTATATGTACAACCTTTCCTACTGTTTAAATAAATGGAAGCATGGTTTTCGTGGTCATAGTGAGTTGGGTAGAAAGTGTTCAAAAGGCTTGCTCAGTTGGGTTCACACGATTTAGCGCCAGTCACGCCTCCAGAGGTTGGGGCATGACAGATGTTATGTCTCGATGTTCCTGAAAAGCATAAGGAAACCGGTCGCAAGCTAAAGTAGGATGTAACGACAAGGTTTTATAAAGACATGAGTAAGGATAAGAGAAGGGCAAGTGAGAAGATGACGAAAATGGATAAGTCCTCGGGATTAAGCCCGTAAAAACAAGGGAGCTGATGGTTCCTCTAAGTTATAAAAAGCTCAGTATAGTCTGAATGAACTCAAAGGAGTCTAAGACTAGTAGCATTTAGAAGAGATGGAATGCTGCGCTGGTAATAGAATAATAATGTAATTATGATAGATAAAGGATGACGTTTGGGCCTTCGATTGAGTAATGATCTAACAAAGAAAAGAAAGGGATCTCATGAATTGGACATGATTAAAATACCCACACAAGGTGAATCGCATTGGGATGCTATAAAGTACGGTTATAGAAGTATAGTATCACCCCTAGGTGGATCAATCTAATTACTCCAGAAGCCCAATGAGACGCGAACCCTAGCGGCGGTGTTACATAAGAGATTAAGTTATCATAGGTAGATGATGGATCAACATTAAGGTGAATCAACAATAGATGGATAAAAGTTCAACGGCATGAGATGAGATTAGACCATCAGTCTTAAGGATAAGCAACGAGAGTAACTTGGAGTTGGTTGCATACCTCAATAACGATCAAAGTAAGAGTTAAGGTATAGTATGACCTATGTAGATGCAGTAAAGTCATAGAAATGGATAACAAGGTCTATAAAATAAGATATAGCCATACTCGCAAATTCTACAAGTTACCGAGCGAAGAACTTCAGTACACCTAAAAATGCCTAGAGAGGCATCCTATTAAGCCTTGTATATGTTTAAAAAGTAAGGCTTTGAGATTGGCTAAAAGCTAGAGGAAAAAGGAGAGAATGGTCGCATAGGCACAAGGTCAGTATCGTAAAGGCTGCATGATAGAGGCTGTAGAAGGTAGCAACATTTACGAGATTGGAAGTCACAAGTCATGGCGTCGGAAAGAGGCCTAAATGGCAAGGAAAGTATTAAGCTATTCACAAGAGCTATAAGTTATGAAAATGATAAAAGCATCAGTCAACATTCGAGGGCGAATGTTCCAAAGGGGGGAATGATGTTACGCCCCGCAATATTACGATAATGTTACGCCTTGCAGTATTACTTTACAATGATGTTACGATTTGCAGTATTAAATTACGGCGATATTGCACCCTGTAGTATTGTACGTTCAATTTATCACAAGGTAATCGACATCAGTTCAAGGAAAAGATTATTTGGAGATTATTAGGATTATGCTATTTTAGAACAAGCGATAAGTAAGTGTCATGAAGGATAAAGGGTACACAAATTAGAGAAAACGAGTTTCGTTGAAGATAACCGATTTGGGATAAAATACGGGTCGAGTGATAATACCCGATAATTATGGACTAGTACCATACAAGGTACCATATAGCCGTGATAGTTTGATGTATAAAGTATATTAAAAAAATGAAATGAATAGTATTTTTAGGTAATTTGAGATAATTCTTAATGATACGGATAAATGGTTAATTAATAGGTAACGGAACATTACCTAGTTAATTAATAAGAAAGACTTATACAAGTCTTGTTTCCATTCTTCATTTGGAAAAAAAGCAGAACGTCCTTAAAAGAATTCAATTATCATTCTTCCTAGTTTAAAACATTTCAAGAACATAAGCTATTCAATACACAAAGGCTTCCAACAAATTCTTGCAACAACACAACTCCAACGAGAATTGTTAGAATCGTAGCAACGTAAAATTTTGCGGTTCTAAAGGAGTACGGTGTAATCTTCTCCAAGAATATTATACGGAGTTTTTCCTACTCCAGGTATGTTAAGGCTATCCCTTCTTTCTTTTTGGCATGATCCATACGATACAAACGAAATGAGCAAATGCACAACTTCCATAAATGACTCGATCCATAAAAATACTAGAGATGCCTATGTTCTTGATTCCCCATATGTCTTACTATTCTATCATTTGTTCATGGGTCTCAAAAATACGTAAGGTGATAAAGTTTATTTCATGATATTAATCAGAGGCATAATGGTCTTATGACGTACCGAGAAATTTTATTAAGCAAGTGGACTAGTTGGGATGACTATTGGATAACAACTAAAGACGTTCACTAACTATTAACATGGAAAATTGTTGTGTAACTATCTATGCATTATGCACGTCGAAGTTTAATTTTCAAAAATAATCTTTGTGGTGAACCTCTTTCCTTATTAAATAAATTTATAATGTCAAACATGATCTCCAATGTTCCAAGATTTAGAAACATAGTTCCATTGGATCTGTTTCTATTTAGTTCGGGCAAGGGGTAAATGACTTCTCTCTAACAAGTCTCCCAAAAAGCAACACCACCAAAATGATGGAAATTCAGTAACTTTTGATCATGTATATATATTAAGAAAATCTTATTAACGTATTTCATATGCATTTTACGTATTCATACATGTACATTGACCCAAGGAAATTCCAGTTGCCGTCCTAGACCGATAAATTCGCAAGATACGTAATAAGGAGATAGCCTCCGTGAAAGTACTTTGGAGGAACAACAATGTGGAAGAAATGACTTGGCAGGCCGAGGAAGACACGAAGTCTAGAGATCCCTACTTATTTCCTCCTCCAGGGAAGGATCCGACTGAGACGTCATAACCTCAAGATACGTGTACGGATTCTTGTGTTAGTTATTGTCATTGGTCGTGTGAGGCCATTGTCGTTACTGATGATTGTGGTTCTGCGTTGCGTTGGACTATTAAGCTTCTACAGGGAGAGTTGGTAGTAGTGTTGTTACAAGGGCGACCCTGCCAAAAGTTATATAGATCCCGGGGATTTGAACATTCTAGGACGAATGTTTCTAAGGGGGGAAGGACGCGTTTTCGTACGTCAAAAGTTTCGCCTTCAGTTAATCGACGTAGACTCGGGGATGAGATTATCTTGAGGTTAACGTATTTACGCTATTTATAACAAGCGAGAAGTTAGTGTCATGAAGGATAAAGGGTACACAAATTAAAGAAAACGAGTTTCGTTGAAAGTGGCCAATTTGTGATAAAATACGGGTGGAGCGACAATACCCGATAATTATGAACTAGTACCACCGTACGACCATGGTAGTATAATGTATAAAGTATATTAAAAATAAGTAGAATTTTATGTTATTTGAGATAACTTTTAAATTATGCGATAATTGGTTAATTATCGGGTAACGGGAAATTACCCAATTAACTAATAAGTGGATAAAAACTTAATAAATTACACCCTAGAAACTTGGCAACATTTAGCTAACCACATGAAATGACTCTTAGTCATTCTAAGCATTAGGTGGCTACCTAAGAGCCGTTAGAATTTAATAGGAAAAAGCCTTATGTATCTGATTCCATTTCATGGTTTGGATATTTTATTCCATTTCTTGGTTTGAACATTTCACGAGCAGAAACTTAAATTATTGATTTCATTTCATTTAGAGAATGGAACCAAAAAAATGACCAAAAATCCTAAAGAAAGATTCCATTCCATTTCTTGGTTTGAATATTTCATTCCATTTCTTGGTTTGAATATTTCACGAGCAGAAACTTAATTTCGTTTAAACACTTCAAAGAAGCAGAAGCCTAATTCGTTCAAATACTTCAAAGAACAGAAGTTTAATTCCATCCAAATTTTGCGATTCTAAAAGAGTACGGTGCAATCTTCGCCGAGAATATTATACGGAGTTTTCCTACTCCAGGTATGTTAAGGACATCCCTTCTTTCTTTTTGGCATAGTCCAAGTTATACAGAAGAAACGAGCAAACGCACAGTTTTCATAAACGACTCTATTTATAGAAATACTAGGGGTCTCTTTGTTCTTGATTACCCATGTGACATATTGTTATATCTTCTGTTCATGGGTCTCAAAATAATACGCAGTTGATAAAGTTATCCGAAAAGAATATTGAGATTTTAAACATATTTTCATGTGTTTTATTCATTTATGCATGTACATTGACCCATGACCAGACGGCGTTATATACGCGTATTTATATGTATATAATTATGTATATGGGATATAGGAAAAAGGTTACGGCGTTATATACGCACCACCACCTGATCAGTTGGTATATGTTGATGATGTTGCCCATAGTGGCTGAGACGATATGATGGGATGCCCTCAGTGGCTTGATGATATTATGTACACCCATACCTATGCATGACACGACATTTATACGCACGTGCATGACATTATATGTGTTTCAGAATTTACAAAGTTATTAAGACTTAAAGATGGATTTCTTTATTCCATGTTTTATCTATGTCTTTTATATACTGATTTTCATGGCTTACATACTTAGTACATTTTTCGTACTGACGCCCTATTTTACGGGGCCTGCATTTCATGCCCGCAGGTGCAGGTAGGCAAGCTGACGGTCCCCCTTCTTAGGATCCTTGATCAGCGAGAGTTGGCGTGCTCCACTTGATCCATAGCTGCTTTTGATTTTGGTACGATATGTTTGTATATATATATATATATATATATATATATATATATATATATATATATATATATATATATATATATATATATATATATATATGGGTATGATGTGGCCCAGTCCCGTCTTTGTACAGTTATGTTTCTATTAGAGGTCTGTACAGTATGTCTAGTTGGATAGTATGTGGCCTTGCTGGCTTCCAGTTTTGAGGTATATAGTTGTCTATAGCAGCCTTGTCGGCTCACCCTACGTATATGTACATATGCCTTTTTGGGTAGGTTTCCTTCATTTATATTATTCTCGTAATTCGAGAGATGTTATTCAGATTTATATATTAGACGCATGCTTAGGGGTGTTTGACAGGTAGGACTCGGGCACCCGTCGCGGCCTATCAGTTTGGGTCGTGACATGTGTATCCAACCAGATGTGGTACTACTTGAAGGTTACAAACCCCCGATGTTTGAAATGTTTGATTGCACCGGTGATCCCTATGTGCATTTGAGGACTTACTGCCGCAAAATCATAGGTGTAGGCAAGAATGAGAAATCCGCATAAAGCTGCTCATGCGAAGTCTCACAGAAGATGCCTTATCATGGCACATCAGTTAAAACCTAAATAAATGGTCTAGTTGGTTAAGTACGACATCCGACTTTATGGACAGATTGTGGTGCAATATGAAGAATGCACCGGATGTTTTCTATATCTAGAACCTCAAGAAGAAATCCATGGAGACTTTCCATGAGTACGCCATCCGTTGGAGATCAGAAGCTGCTAAGGTAAGGCCACCACTAGAGGAAGAACAAATGAATAAGTTTTTTGTTCAGGTTCAAGACCCACAAAACTATGAAAGATTGATGCTCATAGAAAATCACAAGTTCTCTGACATCATCAAGTTAGGAGAAAGGATCGAGGAAGGTATCAAGAGTGGCATGGTTACCAATTCGGAAGCCCTAAAGGCCACTAACAAAGCTTTACAGTTTAGAGGTATTTCTAAGAAGAAAGAAGTGGGTGCCGTGATGGTAGCCCAAGGGCCAAAGTCTCCCCTCACTGATCAAACACTCCCACCGCCATATCATCCCTCACCCCCAAAATATCATTATCCTGCTACCACCTACAATACCCAACTAGCCTACTATCACTCATCTCCACCTGCCCATCAAAATTACCCTAAACGCCGACTTAACTTCGACCGCATAGCTCCTAGACAATACACCCATCTCGCTGAACTAATAGCCCAATTGTTCAAGAGACTGAAAGCTGACAGTTACATCACTCCCATTCCCACAGCCACGATTGAAAACCCTCTCATTGGGTCAATGTTGACGATCAATTTTGACCCTCCCTTTAAAAATAAAATTATTTATATTTAATGATTTGCAATAAATATGTTGAAAATATTTTCTAATCAATAATACCCATTTCTATAACAAGAAAATAGTAAATTAATAATGTTATATCAATGATTTGGTATTAAATATTTGTAAAATATATTACCTTTACTATTTTGAAATTAATACACAAGTTTTACGATTAACTAAAAAACTAATTTTTGATTTTTCGATTCATCACTTATTATTTAGTTAATCCGAAATTAACTTTAGTAGATAAGTAGTTTAAAAAATAATTAATTAACTGCAGTAATTTATAGTATATTTGATGATTATATTTTTATGACATTTTAATTAACCCTAGGCTAAACGATGAAACCTCAAATCATCTGAATCAGTCTTATATTGTTTCAAATCGGAAGCATGCATGAAGGATTCTCAGGCTTCATCATGATTATTCTATGTCCATAGGTCAAACGCAGTGACCTCTGGACATTGAAGCTTTGTCCGATGGGTCTTCACCTTCAACGACCATTTTCTCTTCTCAGTTAAATCTTTTTCCCTCTTCAGCTTTTGATATACCCGCTTTACTACCATCATCTAGACCATCGTCGTCTTCCACTACCTAAATTAAAGTATGTCGGAACCCCAGGCATTGAATGCCGCTATAAACAGGAGCATTAATGGCTCACCTAACAACACTAACATAACAAACGAATAACACGAAGATAATTAAAATGCTTTATAATCCGCACTTGTTATTAATTTTTTTCTTCCCTTCTCCAGTTTTGAGCTTCTCTACAATTCGAGATAGAAGTTTGGATCCTAAAGGATAAACAAAAATGTTTACCGTGCAAATGGTAATAACAATTAAATTTAATTTTGTGACGTTCTAAAAATACGTGATCTATTTTTATGCTAGTTGTTAAGTAGTTGTTGCTATATGAAAGACTTAGAAGCGAAATAAGATCTTAAAAATGAGATGTTGATCGAACCGAATATCTGCCAATCGGGGCCTCGAGCTCGCCTATTCGGGGGCCTCGGGATCAAGTCAAGTGCTCGGCTGGGAACTATCAAGGGTAGTCGGTGGATGGCTGACAGTTATGATAAAATCAATGACGGTTCTTTATGGCCAATAATAAGAAGTAAATGAAGAACAATAGATAAAACACAATAAATGTAAGCAAGAAATGAAGTAATGAACTCAAGAGAATATGTTAGAAAGTAGAGAGAATGTTCATGTGTTTCTTGGTATTGAGTGACCAACCTCTACAAAATGACAAGGATCCCCTTTTTATAGGAGGGGGAGTCCCAACATAGTACAAATGCATTAAGATATGGGGCTGGTACAGCCATTTAATGCCTTGATTCGCTTTTCTGACTAGCCCACTAGACTAGGCCAGCTATATGTACGCGCCTTGGGAACTCCTCCTTGATCTGCCGAGACCGCAAATTCACCCTGCCTCGGGGCCGGTCATCACTTATCCTATCTCGGACTCGCCCATTGAGAATTCTCGGGGTCGATTACTGATAACCCTCGAGATGCCTTGATGCTCGTGAAATCAAGCCGTCGATTTCTACCGTATGCAGATAGTCCCCGCATTTCATAGAACAAAGTGATAGGAAACAATTTTGAGCTCCCACATCGTAAGCATCACCGCTATGATGTCAGCCCGTTAGAGCATTAAATGCCATACTCAAAAAATTGCACAAGAGTCACCGTCAACACGACTATCGAGAAGCCCACAAACCACTATTGGTTCGTCCTTTCCGCTGCCCACATGGATCCTATAAATGCCTCAGTCGTTTGGTAATTCATACTTTCACAATATCTTCAAATTTGCAAAGCCAAATCCATCCCCCTTCACATTCTTTTTTTTCTTCCGTTCTCGATCCTTTGCCTACTTTCTCAGAAAAGCTTCACCATCACCATGGCTAGAACTTCCAAGATAGTTCCTAGGAAGGACGAGGCTGCCTCTTCATCCCGGGCATCCAAAGGAAAACCCAAAGTGATACCCACCGCCGAAAAATGTACTCCCATCGAGTTCGACACGACGGAGGATTTTTCCGTCGACAAACCTTCATCTGTACTGGGCCAATGCGAGCACGTGTCCGGTATATTAGCGTTGTGACCGATATAGGGAAAGTGAAGGAAGACTGCCGATGGGGGAAGGCAGTGCTGGTTGAGATCCCCCGTTCTAACAAAAGCATAACGGATCACAAAGCAGGTTTCCTTTATGTATATACTTACCTGTTCACTTTGGGTCCGATTGATTCTTCGAACCCTTCTTCCCCGGAGATAGATACGGTTATTCTCGATTTCTACAATAAGTACCAAGTGACTCTTGGTCAAATCTATCCATCTTTCTAGAGGATAGTCTACATGCTCCGCCACTTTCCAATGAGGTCGAGGGTGTGACTTTTATCCTCGATCACTTAATAAGATAGTATAGTCCTCGGTTTTATCGAGGTTTGATTAGGCTTCACTCTCGGTCAAAGAAGTCATTTTTCTCGAGCATTGATGAGGATAAAGATCGAGAGTGGATGAGCAGGTTCGTCCGAGTGAGGACCTCGGACATCATCCCGGCCGGGAATATGCCATTCCCGGAGAAGTGGAATACACAGCGTAAGTATTTTTCCTTCGAATCATGCTTTGTGGCCTTCTTACCTTTCATCCGAAAAATGATCTCCTTGGTTTTTGCAGCTACCGCTTGGTATCTCGAAGTTGTCCAGGATCTGCCGAGATGGATCAATCAATTGGATGCTTCGTTCTCGTATCTTGGGCGGTCTTGGCCCAACCTGGCCAAAACGCGGTGGGCGGCCAAGAATCATGGTAAAATCCTTCTTGCCGCTCTCACTATGTTTTTGCATCTCTTCCCCATATCCTTTGTGCTGACAAATTTTGACCACTATGCTTGCACAGGCCTTGGCGAAGGAGTGCAGATGAGACCGCCTCCTGATGGTGAGGAGGAGGCTCCGGAGCCTGACAAAGGCAAGAAGAGGAAGAAAGGTTCGGCCGCTGAGTCCCCTATGGCGAGGAAAGCCAGGTCCAGCAGATCTCGAGCCGAAGCCGAGGTCTCGTCTTCAGCTTCTGGAGTGGCCTCCGATGATGAGGGCAATAATGGTGATGATGCCCCTTTGGCACGAAGGAGAAAGTCGGGCATGGAAGCCCCCCAAGTGTCTGCGCCGAAGGGCGCTGAGTCGGGAATAGTTGAATCGGCTCGAGCCCATGCCTCGGAGGGCCTCGAAGAGGGCGCGGGTGCGACCCCTGAGCCCCCGTTTAGTCGTGGCACAGCCCCCGCCGATGGGACTGTTGCTGGTAGTTTCAAAGGGTCTAGGCCCGGAGCTTTTCGGGGGCAGGATTTTCCCCTTAGTAACATCGATGCCCTTGGTGGCCTTAATTTGGGCCCTCAGGTCTTGTCGGGGGAGTCAAGGGACGCTCAGGGCCCGAATGCTGCCAACGTGGGGGGTCCTCTCAAGGGGGGAGGTGCGCTTGGCAACTTCCTTGATGATATTGACGATGCCAGCAAGGATTTTGATCTCGACGCTCCCAGCGCCATCGAGGCAGCGGAGAGGTTCCAGCGGCAGGTGATAGCTATGTATACCGTTTTTAGTCTCCAGCATTTTTCCTCATTTTTCTGACTCTTCTGTTTTGCCGTAGTCTAAGGAAATGTACGATCACGCCCTTTCTAGGATCCGGAAGGAGCTTTCATGCCGTGAATAGGAGCTCGGGAAGCTCATCTCAGGACTGCAGGAGTCGGAGGCCTCCTCTGCCCGAAAGGAGAAGGAATTAAGCGAGCTTCCGGCGACTTCGGAGGGAGTGCTCCGAGAGAAGGTTCGTCTTGCTGAGCAGGTATTTTGTTATTTGTAAATCCGTTCATCGTTCTTATAACTCAATATTTACTGACTTATCTTTTCCTTCACAAATCGGGCAGAAGAATGTGGAGATCCTCGAGCTATGGAAGCAAAAATGAGGTAGTGACCTCGAAATTGACATCGACCTAGGGTCTCCTCCAAGACGCTCGAAAAGAGATTGCGGCGCTATCTCCGGCCAAGTCCGAGGTCGAAGAAAAAGTCGCTACCTATCTGAAGAACGCCGCTACAGCGAATCAAATAGCCGAAATATATCGGTCGAGGCTGAGCAAATACTGGTTCTAACTGTTGCTCATGCTAGTGCAAAGGCGAGGAGGCAAACCTTAGAGGAAGCCAATGCTAAAGGCGCCGATCTCTCAGCTGAGATCGACGAGGCCCGAGGGTCGGAGGAAGAAAAGGCGCTCTTAGTCGCTTTGGACGAAGGTCTCGGAGGTGGTTCAGAGGGCAGTGACGATGAAGAGTAGGCCTACGTCGCCTTTGCTTCTCTCTTTTTTCTTTTTGTGTATGCATTCCTGGGGAAGAAAATCTTGTAAAGACGCCCCTTGTAATTATATTTTTGGCAATGCAACAGAATCTTTTCTGCTTCAAGTCTTTCCATTCTTTATATTCCAGTGTTCGTACGGAGTTAGCCTTTGAATTTTGATGTTGGCCCTTTAGAGCCCATACTTGGAGTAGTCGAGGCCCTCAAAATTGGGTACAATCTCTAAATTAAGCCGATAATTCCTTTGGGGCCGATGCTTATGATAGCAAGGAACCTCGGGGTCTAAAATACCTCCCGAACACCGCGTGACATCATCATTCATGCGGTCTGGTATTGGGGCCCCCGGGCTGGTCCCGCCGGTACATTTCCCAACAAATGGTGCTGTCCTGGCCAGACTTAATTGGTCTTCTGGATAGGCGAACAGTCGTCGCATGCCTCTATATATGCATTCGCTCATTTCTCACCTGGAGATTCTGCTATTCTAGGTAATCATCCCTCTCATAGAACTTTTTTGTTTTTTGCGCTAGTTCTCCCGTCGTTTCAACTCAAATCCTTCACCCAAATCTTCATCCTCTTATTTTCTATTTTACCGTAGCCATAGTTGCTACATCGACATCTGCCCATCAAGGAGAGGGGAGTTTCGCTTCTGCTCTATGTCCGGTTGGCGGTATGTCGCTGGTACTCGGTGAGCGGGCCTCGAGGTGCTTTGTCTCGAGGAGAGACTTTACATTGGAGAGACCTCCTAACGTTCAAGGGCATTGGGAGCATGCATCGAGGTTCATCTCCTCAATAAGGGAGGAACACCTCGAGATGATCAGGAAAGACTGCGGATGGGGAGAAAGAGTGGTACTGCAGGTACCTTCATCGGAGGAGAGCATTATGACTCATGTCGAGGGGTTTTTGAGCGTGTATACGTATCCTTTTTCGCTGAGTCCCCCCGAAAGGGTCGTGCTTGAATTTTGTAGGAGATATCAGGTTACCATGGTGCAGGCTCATCCATCCCTTTGGAAGATAGTGCTAACAATAAGGTATTTCACAGATGAGGTCGGGCTCGAATTCACCCTTAGCCATCTCGTTTGGTTATATCGGCCTCTGTATTACCGGGGCTTGATTACTCTGTGACGTTGATCCACCCGGTCCCCCGCCGCTAACGACGAAAAGGACAAGGACCGAGGGTGGATGAGCCGGTTTGTTCGAGCATGGACAGTCGATATTGTCCCTGGAGAGTTTCTGCCATTTCCTAAGAAATGGAATCTCACACGTAAGTGATATACTTGTATTTTTGTAGCTTTGTCCATAGTGGAGGCGGGCTCCGTGAAAATGTTTTTTCATTTTATTTTTTATTTAGCGATTCCTTGGCTGCCAGACGAGATTTCCTAACCTGGTAGAATGGTCTCGTAAGCTGCCAGCTTGCTCGACTTATGATAAGCGCAAATGGCAAGACCTGTCCAAGGGGAAGTGGGAAGCAAAGCATCATGGTAGGTGTTCGGTGGCTCATTTCTTCAGAAAAGGTACTTTTCTCTTTAGCGCACTAACTCTGCCGCCGCAGGTGTTGGAGATTTTCCCGAGATGAGGTCATGTCCCCTGGGGGAGGAGGAGAGATCGCCAGCCTCGAGGCCGAGGATTGATCATAAACGTAAGGAGTCTTTGATGTGTGAGGAGGCTCGTGTTGGGGCGAGTCCTCCTTTGAGGTTCAAAAGATATGAGTCGGCCGAGCTTCCAGTTTCGGAGGCTTCTGTTCTCGAAAGAACATTCCCTCTTCCCGTCGAAGGTACTTTGAGGAACGAGGGTCATCCTGTGCCTTCCTCTTCTCATACCAAAAGCACTCCGGGGGAAACTAGGCCGTCAGATGTATGCTCGACCTTTGGTGAGGCTCAGCGGCTTAGCTTTATGGTGAGCTTTCGCAGCCGGTATAGGCTTTTTTTAGTTTCGCGCCCTCCCTTTCTTATTGAGTTTTCTTTCGCAGGCCTTTGACAAGCTTAAGTCCGAGCTGCTTCGCCGTAAGCCGGGCTGCGGAAAGCTTTGTATAGGGAGAAATCCCTTAGGCTCATTTGTGCGAAAAAGGAGGGCGAGTTGGTATACATGCGGAGCGAGGCGGATCGAAGTCGAAACTTTGAAAGCCGCCTCGAAAGACAGGTATTCCTGCATTTCTTGCCGATGTATGCTCCCTCTTCCACTTTCGGAGATTAATACTTTGATATTTCAGTTGGAGAACAAAACGGAGGAGCTGGAACGACTTTGGGGCGAAGTTGGCTGGGTCAAACGTGAGTTTAACAAGTTGAAGGCTCAGGTAGATGCCCAAGTTGCGACCAAGGAGGGTGCTTTGGCTAAGGATTTTGCCCTCGAGGTGCAAATCCGGAATGCTCATACAAACGATTCAGTCCGAGCGAATATGATCACAAGGCTCGAGTCCGAGCTTTTTTAGGCGAAGGCCGAGGTTGTGAATGCCCGGGCTGAGGCTATAATGAGTCGCGCTAAGGCTGACCAGAAAGTGGCGGCCTATTTGAAGGGCGCTGTTGATGCTCGAGCTGAGCTAAGGAAGGCTCTCAACCATGAGAGCAACAATCAAAAGTACGTGAGGTGCAGATCTCAGAGGGAAACCCTCGAGGAAATTCATGCCAGGGGCTTCGACCTCTCGGAAGAGATCATGCAGGCGAAGGTGAAAGAATACGATGCTAAATTCCTTCTATCTGATGCCGAGGATGGTGAGGATGGGGTCGTCGGGCCATGGTCCCAAAGGGGGGACGTAGATTTCCTTTTCTGGTTCTGTGCATAGTACTTTCAAAGTATGTTGTAAATGGAGCTTGTATTTTTTCGCATGTATGTATAAAGAGGAAACCTTGCGGTTTTTGTTTCTTCTGCATTTCTTTTTGCCTTGATTTTGGCCAGGTGAACTGGTCTTTGAGTTGATAGGAATCCTTAGATTCATAGTATAGCCCTAGGGCTCATTAGGCCGGCCCGTAGGCTCTTACGCGCTCGGTCGATGCGACCTTTTAGTATAAGCCGGCGACAACGGCTCTTATGCTTTTCCTCTTAGGTAGATCTAGTTAACTATTTTGTGTTCAATCTCAGAATCGGGTTTCGACTCGAGCTCATTCGACCCTCAAGTTTTGAATTTAGAGCTGGCCCTTAGGCTCTTACGCGTTGGGTCAGTACGACCTTTTATATGGGCTGGCGACAATGGCTCTTACGCCTTGGGTCGATGCGACCTTTATGTGGGCTGGCGACAATGGCTCTTACGCTTTGGGTCGATGCGACCTTTTATATGGGCTGGCGACAATGGCCCTTACGCCTTGGGTCGATGCGACCTTTTATGTAGGCTTTATTTTTCCCCCGATAAGGATTTTTTAAAAGTGTTTGCCTGACTCTTCTATAGTTTAATAAAAAACCTCGATTGCGTGTCGTTATATGGCGATGATCGAGCACCTCAGGAGGTTCGGCTCGGAGGCTGAGTATCTCAAAGCCGATGTTTTGGAGCTGACATGGTCGAAGCTCTTTTGCCTATGTCGAGGGTAGCCTGTTTAACCGGTTCTTTTCGAAGTAGATTCGAAGTAGTTGAAGTCCTGTAATTTTGTAGCGACGATCGGGCATCCCCGAGTCGCGTTAGTTTGGCTGGTACAACCTTTCAACAGTAGTCATTTGTGTTTGGCCGGAGCCTTTATGTCCCGAGTGAAATAGTTTCGGCGTCTATATCAAGGGTATGGCTTTTTAGGGGTCTTACAAGTTCGATATATAGCCTAAACTTTGAGATCAGGTTTATGCCTTTAGTAAGGTCTTACAAGTTTTACATGCCTTTGAGGTCTTACAATTTTGGATACTTGGTACAAGTATGGTTCATGCCTTGCTTGAGGTCTTACAGATATTGTCGTCGCCTTATGTAGGTCTTACGAGACTGAGGCTGCCTATTTGGGGTCTTACGGCCTCGGATTTCTGGTAAGTTGATAGACATGGCGATTGACGGCAGTCCCCAAGTTATCGAGGATTTCTCGGCTCGGGAGCCGTTATTTGCAAACTCGGTATTGTCTTATTGAGGGCTTACGATTCTGGAGTTTCCGACCCGGAGGTCATGTGGCTTTGAGTTTTCGACGCCAGTCCCCAAGTGTTCGGGACACTTTTGGCTCTGGAGCAGTTTTGTAATCTAGATGTCGCCTCATTGAGGCCATACGAGTTAGGTGTTCTGATCCAGAGGTCGTGCAATTTTTTTGATTTTGACGCCAGTCCCCAAGTGCTCGGGGCGCTTTTGGCTTTGGAGCCATATTGTGATTTTGATGTTGCCTCGTTGAGGGCTTATGAGTTTGGAGCTCCGACCCGGAGGTCATTCAGGCAGTCCTCGAGGGTTTAGGACATTTTTGACAAAGGAGCCGTTTTTATAAAAATACCGAGCTTCTTTGAAACGCAAAATGCTTTTTGAAATTATTCTTCGATTGCTTGAGCGTACATGTCTTTGCTGTTGAGGGCTCGGTTATTCTATGCGGGCACGGTTCGTTCGACCGATTGGCCCGGTACATTGTTTTTCCTATCGAGACCCTGTGCAGCATATCTTAGCTTCTCCGAGAAGGTGATCTTACGGGGGGATGCCCCCCAGTATTCGAGGTTGATTCCAAGAGAAGCCTTAAATAGTCGTTGAGTTTTCCTTAGGTAGCATATAAGAATTGCCTCATTAAAAACCTTGCCGGTAAAACCCTTATTGGGATAAAAACCCGGGCGAAGGAAAAGAGTGCAACGCATGCTTTTGAAACCTAAGGCCTTCGAGAAGTGCTTCGACTTTTTGATTGGATACCTGAACTCAGGTTAGCATAGAGTAAAATTGAAACAATCGGGAGGCGGTCATACCATAGTAGAATGTGTCGGCGATGTTTCGAGCCCTGGTATGTTTCAGTCGCTTGTGATGAGGATGCGGTACGGTCTTCTGCTTTATTTAGTCGGGCTTAACCGAAGATGTAGTTTGCTATCGCTATTTCACTGTTTGTTTATCCTTCAGCCCCCTTGACGGTGGAGATACTGGTGTTTCGGGCCGTGCCGGCCATATTGATCGGTATGTCGGTTTCCACTTTTGTTGTTTTGTTCGCCCAGTTGGGTCGGTTCAGGACTTCGATAGGCGGGCATAATTTGGTTATGCAGTCTGAGCTGCTCTATCACCTTTGACCTAATAATATTGGCCGAGCTACCTAGATTCACAAGCATATGTCTGATTCGAAATGTGTTTACAAGAAAAGAAGTTACCGGTGCGCCATAGCGGAGCCGAGATAGGGCCTCGAGTTTGCTTTTCCCTGTTGAGGAATGTTTTTGCTTTCCTGGCCGAGGGTTCCTGCAGGGCCCCAATACCTCAAAAGATCGTATGGATGACATGTTGCGGCTCATCTGCTTTGTTCCTTTTGGTCACCTCTCTTTCCCGGAACTGATTTTTGGCTTGACCGTTGAGGAATTCTCGGAGGTGACCTTTGCTGAGTAATCGGGCCACTTCTTCCCGGAGTTGTCGGCAATCTTCGGTCCTGTGCCCGTGCGTGTTGTGAAATTCACACACTAAGTTATGGTTCCTTTGTGTGGGGTTTGATTGTAAGGGCCCGGGCCACCTGGCGTCTCTGATTTTACTGATGGCGAACGATGTCTGATACATCGACGTTGAAGTTGTATTCTGACAAGCGAGGTGCCTCCGTTGGCCCTGTGTGCCTATCAAACCCGGCTCTGTTGACGAGTCCCCGAGGATTCTGTCCTCGGTCCGTTCTTCGGTCATTGCGGGGTATGTTGCGTCATTGGAGACAGGTGGTAGTTCCATTCCTTCCATTTGAAAGCGAGATACGAACTCTCGCAGCATCTCATTCTCCCGCTACTTAATTTTGAAGACGTCGGATTTCCTTGTTGCTACTTTGATGGCACCATCATGTGCCTTAATGAAAGAATCTGCCAGCATGGCAAACGAATCTATCGAGTTTGGGGTCAGGTTGTGATACCACATCATTGCCCCTTTAGAAAGCGTTTCCCTGAACTTCTTCAGCAGGACGGACTCGATCTCATCGTCCCTCAGGTCGTTGCCTTTCACCGCACAGGTGTAAGCAGTAACGTGCTCATGTCCGAGGTTCCGTTGTACTTCAGGATGTCTGGCATTCTAAACTTCTTCAAAATGGGTTTCGGAGACGCTTCCTGTGGGAACGGCTTTTGCACGAACGTCTTTGAATCCACACCTTTTAGGATCGGGGGTTCTCCCGGAATCTGGTCGACCCTGGAATTGTAGGTTTCGACCTTTTTATCATTGGCCTCTATTCTCTTCTCGCTCGACTCGATGCTCCTCGTGAGGTCCTCGAGCATCTTTATGATGGCGGGGTCGGCTGCCGACCCGCTGTTGCTTGATCTCTCTGGTTCCTGCTCGGCCGGGTGAGCCGTCCCCAGTGCTACCGTGCTAGGAGTTTTCTGGTGACTTTGCAGCTGAGCAATAGCCAGCTGTTGTGCCTGCAACATTTCAGAAATAACGTGAAGGCTAACCTCCCGTTCTTCGCGAGCTGGGGTTTTCTGGGCTTCTTGTTGGTCGCCTTGGTGTATAGTCCTATTGGTGTGGGAGCTTATTTCGACGTGTTGAGCGTCATGTGAAACTGCGTCCACAGGAATTGGTTCCGGTGCGTTCTCAGGGTTTCGTGGTGGTACACCAACACCTGGGACGTCAACACCATTTTCTCCATGGTCTTCAAGGTTGATGTTTTCACGTGCGTTTACTGAGTTAGACATTTTGACCTTAAATCAAAAGATCATGGACAAGAAAAAGTGTGAAAGATAACTTGCGTTACGCGGTTACACTAGCAAGAAAATAATCGCTATTATTTTTAGCCCCACGGTAGGCGCCAATCTGTTTACCGTGGAAATGGTAATAACAATTAAATTTGATTTTGTGAGGTTCTAAAAATACGTGATCTACTTTTATGCTAGTTGTTAAGCAGTTGATGCTATATAAAACACTTAGAAGCGAGATAAGAGCTTAAAAATGAGATGTTGATCGAACTGAATATCTGCCAATCGGGGCCTCGAGCTCGCCTATTCGGGGGCCTCGGGGTCGAGTCAAGTGCTCGGCTGGGAACTATCGAGGGTAGTCGGTGGATGACTAACAATTATAATAAATTCAATGACGGCTCTTTATGGCCAATAATAAACAGTAAATGAAGAACAATAGATAAAACACAATAAATGTAAGCTATAAATGAAGTAACGAACTCAAGAGAATATGTTAGAGAGTAGAGAGAATGTTCATGTGTTTCTTGGTATTGAGTGACCAACCTCTAAAAAATGATAAGGATCCCTTTTTTATAGGAGGGGGAATCCCAACACAGTACAAATGCATTAATTACAAATATATGGGACTGGTACAGCCATTTAATGCCTTGATTCGCTTTTCTGACTAGCCCACTAGACTAGACCAGCTATATGTACGCGCCTTGGGAACTCCTCCTTGATCCGCCAAGACCGCTAATTCACCTTGCCTCGGGGCCGGTCATCGCTTACACTATCTTGGAGTCGCCCATTGAGAATTCTCGGGGTCGATTACTGATAACCCTCGAGATGCCTTGATGCTCGTAAAATCGAGCCACGATTTCTACCGTATACAAAAAAGCTTTTGTTTGGCTTGCTGATCAGTAGAAGGTCAATATACACTGACCTCCCTTTCATTTTGATAATTTTTGTTTACTTAGTGATTTTAATGTCTACACCGATTTCTTTCTGTTCATGATATATGTTAGTAATCTTATGTTTGCCTGTATGTTTTCTGCTATTCTCATTAATCTAAAAGGATTATTCTCTTGATAACTTTGATTGTCTTAGTATTGCTAGTGTATTTGCATTGACGAAATTCATGACTTAATTAGATAATGTTTGCTATGGTAGATGATATAAATCCTGTTGGACTCTTGTCATTAGCTAAAGGATTACTGATGTTTTCATGACTCTTTTTTAGACCTTGCTACCATGTTTGTTAGCCTAACTCAAGCGGTGTCTTTAAACTTTTCCTTGACATCCTGTTGGGAGTTTTTTTCTGTTGTATGATGATAGGCTATAATTACGTATTTTAGTCGATTATTACACCCTAATTCACTGCACTTTAATTGAGTTTGAGCTTTAATCGCTAGTGTTTTGCACTAATGGTGTGTTTTATGCCTTGTAGGAGTGATTACGAGCTATGTAGATGTTGTGGAATGAATTCGAGTAATTTGGAGCTTTAAAGTTTGAGTAAAAGTTCAAAGAATTAAGCCGGGATCGTGTTTGGGGGTCAACGGATGATAGTTAGAGCGAGCGAAGACTCCAGTAGGTATATTGTGCACTGTCTAGTAAAATAGATATAACTTTTTGGTCAGAACTCTATTTGGGCTCCAAAATATATGGTTGGAAAGCTAACTCAAAGCGCTACAACTTTCATGTTTTATGTTTTTCCAAATTCGAGAAGGAACAGGGTGAAAATTGCGCGTCAATAGCGCAATCACGCTCATCAGGCAGAACACTGGGCCACTAGCGCGACCACAAGCGCGATCGCGCTATTCAAACCCGGAAAAAGTGTCATTTTTCACATTGGAGAAGGTATAATTATTTGGGCCCAACCCTACTTGGTATATATACATGGAAAAACGTTATTTTGAGGGAGGAGGACGTTTTTGAGAGGAAAACACAAGCACAGAGCCGCCGTGGAGGCCGGGTTTCATCTTTTCTTCCACCAACTTAGTCTTTTTATGTTTCTCTGTATGATTTGTTGTTTTGCTACCATGTCTATCTGAAGATAAACTTCACGTTCTAGGGTTGTCGTTCTTTCATGACTATTGTTATTCGAATATTGATTTTCATTTCTTAGTTTATCATATTGGTTTATTTATTCAATCCTGCACTTAATTATTTGATTGCTTGATCACCAATTGAATACTATCTACGAATCTAGAGTTGAACTCGAAAGTGGAAATTCTAGATTGCATATAGGATTGATTAGAGCAAGTTCTTGAACCTGGGCATCGGGGAACGGATTCGCGGTTAGGATAGACATATACCTAATTGCCTTGCTTGGTTGATTTACAGGAATTATAAATGCGTTCTTGTTGATTCTAACTCCATAAACATATAGGCGTTAGTTTAGCTTGAATAGGCGAGTAAGAACTCGACAAATTCTTTTGAGCAGTATTAACCCTATCAACCAATAAACTAGATAAATTAATTAGACAATTCAATTGAAGAATACAATAGGAATGTTAGATAGCCCATAACCCTAGATCGTTTTCATTACATTGATATCATAAAAATCTGTTCTTCTTCTATTTAAAGTTCATTATTTATATTCTTTATTTAATTAGTTTAGAACCAAATACTACTAGGTTTAATTCTTGTTTAGATAGTTAGGATAGTCTAATTTAGTTAATAGTTAATCACAAGTCCTCGTGGGATCGACATCCGACTTTTAGTCACTTTATTACCTGACGACCGCGTATACTTGCGTGTGCGTTTGGCCGCAACAAGTTTTTGGCGTCGTTGCCGGGGACTTAGAAATTAGCTATTTTTCTATACTAGACTTGTACTTTTATCTTTACAAGTTTTGATTTTTTTTCTTCTCTTTTTGTAAATATTTTATTTTTATAACAAGTTTTTGGCGCCGTTCTCTTAGTGTGTTTCTAGTTCTCTCAACATGACATCTGGTGAATTATCCGGAGGTAAGGTTATTGATGAAGAAGCATGGTTGGCGGAAGACTTTTATGGCCCGTCTTTTTGGGCTTGTCATGACCTGAACTCCGGGAGGTTTGAATTTTAATATGGGAGTAAAGGTTGGTATTGGATAGAATATTTACGATTAAGAGAATATAAGGAACGTCGTTGTCTTCTAACAAAATTGGTGAATGATTGGTCTAAGGAGAGAGATGAACTTGCACATAAAATTGATAACTTTTGCTAGGTTGTACATATCTTAGATGCAGATTTGAGTGCAAAGGTTGATGCGTGTAACACCTAACAAATTAATAATGAGTTGTGTGAAGCTGAAAAAAATCTTCTAGACCAAATTGAGGAGCTAAAACGACAATACCAATCACTAGACCATGTTTTTCTTGAGGATGCCAATATTGAGAAGAGTGCTTTAGAGTCATGTGAGAGAGTAGATAACATTACTTTGGGAGACTTGAGTGTGTGTATATATGGGGATGTAAATAGTAGTAAAATTCATGAGTTAGGGCGCATTCGACCTCATTCCAATCATTTTTCCATATTGTGTTTAGATAGTGAGATACTAATCAAGCCATCTGAGCCTATAGAGGAGTCAAAAGGTGAGGATGAGAGTGCCTATATTCTTGAATTTGTTGTGCCAAAAAGCGAAAATTACATTCCTCATCTAAAGGCCGAGAAGTGCAGAGTGAAAAATTTATTACTTGGCCTGGTAATCTTTGTAGCCCCACCAAAGGAGCATAGCCGCAGACTAGATGCCAAGTTAGGGGTACAATTCATAAGTTCGAGGTGGAGGAAAAAGTGGTTCACGCCGTGCCGCGACGTTAAATTAGGCACTTGTTGGGAGGCAACCCAGCTTTACTGCTTTCTTTTATTTTTGATTTTTTTTCTTATTGTACTATTTTTGTAGTGTTATTTTATTTTGTAGGATTTTGAGCATAGGGACCAAAGCCATAGGAAGTGTGCAAAAGTGAGCCAGCTGGTTGGAACTAGTGTGAGGTACCCGCACAAAGGACCATCCTTGGGAGAAGTGTGAGTACCCCGTGAGCTGCTAGTGCTTCAGCCATTGGCTTTTCAGGGAGTTTCTTATCCACCCTTGTTATTTTTGCTTTTTTTGTGCATTGGGGACAATGCTCTTTTAAGTGTGGGGATGGTGAATTCCTTTGGATAATTAGCTTTTTAGTATTTTAGCTTCTTATTTTTTTTTTCTTCGTAGTTGTGTAGTATTTTAGTAGAATAATTTATTTTTTTTTAATGTGGAAAATAAGAAAAAAGAAATTGAAAAAGGTAGAAAAATTAGACTTTTCCCGACGATGGATCTCCTAGACATTTTTCTTGAGGGATTAAAGTCTAAACAAAAAAATACAAAATATGTCTTTTAGCTTTCTTTAGGTAGTAATAATCCCTCGTGGTTTTTCTTTGTGCCTCGGTTCTTTTCCATGGGATGTAGTTTGAACCGGGTAGTTTTTTTCTTTTAGAGTAGTTTAGGGAATAAAATGGAGGTAGAAAGATGAGATAAACCTAGGCACCCTTGACTTGTTTGATAGTAGCATATTTAGGCTTTGGCATATGTAGTATCTTCCCTATGATTTGAATTTATTGATGATGCCTTGCTTACTTGGATAGCATGTTTTGTGGCGCCTATGTCTCATTTTCTTGACTTATGTTCACTTTGTGCTTAATGCTTAATATCTCGTGACTCCGTGAATACCTGCATTTTTTTGAGAGTCGGAATGGGATCGTCCTTAGTGAGTCATGTGCCATGTGTGGTGAGGTTTTTGTGTAGTCCATGTATTGTACTTGTGTCTAGAACTTGCCCGGTTTGTGAGTCGAAGCGAAATTTTAGGTGATGCTCGGTTTGAAAAATGATTTTAGGCTTTCTTTGATCTTTTGAGCTTATTGCTTATCACAAATAAAATTTATCCCTAGTTAACCCTTTTGAGCCTATACACTTTTATTTGGCACCCACATCACAAGCATATACCCTTTTTGTTCTTAAATTGACATTGTTTTGATCCTTTTACCTTTTAAAGCACTTTAATTGTGAGATGAGCGCTAAAAGAAGTAAGAAGGAACTAAGTGTGGGGTGGCTTTTGAGTGGAACCAATAAAAGGAAGAAAGGTGCACTTATTTTGTTAAAATAATACACCACTAGCGGAAATTGAAAAAAAAGAATAATCTGGAAAAAAAAGAAAAAAAATAGAGATGAATACATTGTTATCTTGTTCTTGATAGTGGGTATGAATTAATGTAGTGCTTAAAGAAGAAGGAAATATTTTTGGGGGTGATATTATTTGTGAAATTGAAGTGGTGTTGAAGAATTTGCGCTTAAGTTATTTGGTGATGTGTTTAAGTGCTTAGGAGGGTGAACCACTATTCCTAAATATATCCTACCCGTCCCTTAGCTCACATTACATCCATGAAAAAGTCCTAATTGATTTTAGATCGAGTGAGCCTACATTAGTAGAGATTTACATTAAGGGCAAGCTTATGGTACCAATTACATGCATGTGATTTCTTTTGTGAGAGTGAGTGATTTTCTTTTGATATATGTGAGTCCTTAAAATATATGTGAGCATTTGATTTGAATATGTGGATTCAACTTACTCTCTTATTCTTGTTGTGAGGGCGCATGGTTTCACGAAGGATAGGTAACATTATTAGACTTCTCTAGGATGTTGGGTATTCAAGCCATGAGTGCATTGTGACATTGAGTCGGTTTTTGAGGCTAGGATTGTTGTGAGCATCTTGTCTTTGTTTGAATATTTTTGAAGAATGACATAAGGGAAGAATGACACTACACCAATGATTGCATAATCATTGGTGTAGTGTGCTTCGAATATGTTATGTGCTCATAGATAGAGTAAATTTTTGGTTGACTCGAGGACGAGCAACGTTTAAGTGTGGAGTGTTGATGATAGGCTATAATTACGTATTTTAGTCGATTATTACACTCTAATTCACTTCACTTTAATTGAGTTTGAGCTTTAATCGCTAGTGTTTTGCACTAATGGTGTGTTTTATAACTTGTAGGAGTGATTCCGAGCTATGTAGATGTTATGGAATGAATTCGAGTGATTTGGAGCTTTAAAGTTTGAGTAAAAGTTCAAGGAATTAAGCCGGGATCGTATTTGGGGGTCAACGGATGATAGTTAGAGCGAACGAAGACTCCAGTAGGCATATTGCGTACTGTCTAGTAAAATAGATATAAATTTTTGCTCAGAACTCAATTTGGGCTCCACAATATATGGTTGGAAAGCTAACTCAAAGGGCTACAACTTTGATGTTTTACGTTTTTCCAAATTCGAAACGGAACAGGGTGAAGAATGCACGTCAATAGCGCAATCGCGCTCGTCAGGCAGAACACTGGGCCACTAGCGCGACCACTAGCACGATCGCGCTAGTCAAACCCGGGAAAAGTGTTCTTTTTTACATTGGAGAAGGTATAATTTTTTGGGCCCAACGCTACTTGGTATATATACATGGAAAAACGTTAGTTTGAGGGAGGAGGACGTTTTTGAGAGGAAAACACAAGCACAGAGCCGCCGTGGAGGCCGGGTTTCATCTTTTCCTCCACCAACTTAGTCTTTTTATGTTTCTCTGTATGATTTGTTGTTTTGCTACCATGCCTATCTGGAGATAAACTTCACGTTCTAGGGTTGTCGTTCTTTCATGACTATTGTTATTCGAATATTGATTTTCATTTCTTAGTTTATCATATTGGTTTATTTATTCAATCCTGCACTTAATTATTTGATTGCTTGATCACCAATTGAATACTATCTACGAATCTAGAGTTGAACTCGAAAGTGGAAATTCTAGATTGCATATAGGATTGAGTAGAGCAAGTTCTTGAACCTGGGCATCGGGTAACGGATTCGCGGTTAGGATAGACATATACCTAATTGCCTTGCTTGGTTGATTTACAGGAATTATAAATGCGCGCTTGTTGATTCTAACTCCATAGACATATAGGCGTTATGTTAGCTTGAATAGGCGAGCAAGAACTCGACAGATTCTTATGAGCAGTATTAACCCTGTCAACCAATAAACTAGATAAATTAATTAGACAATTCAATTGAAGAATACAATAGGAATGTTAGATAGCCCATAACCCTAGATCGTTTTCATTACATTGATATCATAAAAATCTGCTCTTCCTCTATTTAAAGTTCATTATTTATATTCTTTATTTAATTAGTTTAGAACCAAATACTACTAGGTTTAATTCTTGTTTAGATAATTGGGATAGTCTAATTTAGTTAATAGTTAATCACAAGTCCTCGTGGGATCGACATCCGACTTTTAGTCACTTTATTACTTGACAACCGCGTATACTTGCGTGTGCGTTTGGCCGCAACATTGTATCTATAGTTTGATTAATAATGTTGTACCATCTTTGATTCAACTAAATGATCTTCATCATAGTATGAATGCTATATACTTAACCTACCTATTTGATTGAGAAGTCCTCTACTAAAACCATGCCTACTGTACATTCTTAATAACTCACATAAACGTGTTGCTATAACCTTAACTCATGTAATGAATCCATTAGCATAGGTATTGTGTTATTTGCTTATTTGATTAGTCCTGTAGTCATGAAATCTTTTAGAAGCCTCCTTGTGTATAAGTTTGGTGAATTCTATTGACCTTACATATTTGTGCTCACGAACTTCATATTTACTCACATTCAGGAAAGGTCCTTGGCTAAATTATTGTACTCGTCACCTAAGATGGCCTTAAGGGACAAAAGCTAAACTGTGCCAGCTTTAACAACTTAATAATGTAGGATTTGAAATGGAAATCTACTATTGTCACTCTTAGGCCTAAGGAAACTAACTGATATTTTCTTGCCTTGTTTGAATGAACACTGCACCATGCTTGGCTAAATATCTTGGCTTTTAAATACCTAGTGTGAATCTCGATTAATATTTTGGAACCTGATAGGAATCATGCTACTAAGTCTGGATTAAACTAAGATTGACCTTCTTGCCTATGTGTGTACCTCTGTTGGTGTTATTGCTCTTTAAGAAAACTTGAACAAGATTATTAGTCCATTTACCTAGTAGAATGAGGAATTAACCATGTGTATGAACTTCTGATTATTCTGAATACAGTCTAAATAGTTGTTAAGGAACTGTGAACTTAATTAAGGGCTCCTATAATTTTGAACCTACCAGTATAAAATGAAGTTAGCATACATGTCTTCCCTACCCCTAGGATCACTTAACTCTGTATTTTAAACTTGGAATAGTCTAATGTTGGCTTCTATAATACTCTCCATATTCTAAAACTGTGATTAGCCTCTTTAAATGTTCTAATACATGTTATAAATTAATGCTGAGTGTCCCTGGACATTGTTAGTACATGCAACAATTGACCTTTACCTTCTGGGTTCTAATTTTAATGTTAATGGTGTAATATCTAAAGTGTTCGTGCTTCTGCACTTTGATGATATTCCCTGTGTCTTCTGGACTTCTTTTGTACTTGAACTTTTGTGCCTATTCCTGCTCTCAAATTGATTGTTAAGTGAATACCTCAGTTGTATCTAAATATTTGGGAAGAGTGAGTGTGAGTGATTAAGGGTATTTAAGGTGCGACCTAATTTGTGATTAAGGTGCCCTTCCCTGACATAAGCTCCTGAAGATCCTTGTGAACTCTCAAGTGCCAGGGATTCCAAGGGTACCTTGTCCGCCAATGAGGTCTTATCCTAAGCTCTTGCTAATTCACTCTTATTAATCCTGTGCGAATTGATACAAAATAAAAGTTTGATTTCACTCTAAATGTATCTATTTATTACAGCCTTATCTTGCTGGGCCTCATGTTGGTCTCATTGTCCTTTTGTCTTGTCTATCTATTACTATTCTGTTTTTGGGCTTCATAATGATCGCACCAATTATTCATTTTCCGTCGTATGCATGAAATTCAACTTGGGCCTGCCGAGCCCATCTGGAGCTTAAGCCCATCATCACGATCCTGGGTTGTTGTATTCCTATTGCATCCGCTATTCGTGTAAAAATTGCACGGGGCGCCCTATTTGGTCGCCCCCATTTAACCTATACCCATTTTTTTTTAAAATTTTTAACTTGTACCCACTTGTTAAACAACTTCAGCTCCCTTTCTCCTCCCTTTCTCCTCCTTCATTTTCTTTTTTCTTCTTCTACAATCTGATTCCATCGAATCCATACCTATAACGGTGGGTCCGCCCTTGGTTTTTACTTCTTAAACTCATCAAAGCCTCTGTTATTTTATGACCACTTGAATTTACGTGTTGTTAGAATTGGGTACAAAACAACGTAATTCCACATGCTTCAACTATCAAATTTACGTAGATCTCAGCAGGTAATGAAGTCGTACCAGGACCATTAGCAAACTTCGTATTAGGAGTGCTGCAAAATCTCGACTATGCACTGAAAGCCAACAACAACAACAGGAAATCTGATTACATCTTGATAGTGGGATTCCCCAGTTACAAAGACAAGAACTTCAGCTCTAGAGCTGATGTTTTTGTGTTGTAACTGGGAAACTTCAGCTCTAGAGCTGAAGTTTTTGTGTTGTAACTGGAAACTAGAGCTGAAGTTTTTGTGAGCTGAAGTTTTTGTGTTGTAACTGGAAAACTTCAGCTCTAGAGCTGAACTTCAGGCCCGACTACTAGAATGCTGAAGTTTTGCGTGATTGCCTTTGCTATTTCAGCCCCGTGTGCTGAAGTTATGTGAAAAAGCAGGTACGCTTGCAATTTTTTTTGCAAAGTGGGCACAAGTTAAAATGTGGCACAAAAAGCGGGTATAGATGCAAATGTCCCGCTGTTCATGCAGGAGATCTTGGGCCTGTTTAACAACTGGGCCCAAACCATCCAGAGTCCAGCTCTTTACTCTTATCCATTTTAAATTTATTGTGATACTGTTTGATATGCATATATGTTCTTGGATGACTAACGTTTGTTATTGGATAACTTTAAATACCTATGATTGTGTAGGAAACTGTCACGATCCCAATTTTCCTCTATAGGATGTCGTGATGGCACCTAATATCTACAACTAGGGAACACTAACATTCAGTATAACTTGACAGGAATAATCAACAGAATACTAAAAACAAGTCTAAATAACTAATATAAACTCTTGAAAACCGAATCAACAATAATACACTCCCCAAGACCGGTGGAACAGAGTTATAAGCTCCATAGAGTGAACTAAAATAACTACTATATCGTTGTTTGAATGAAAATACAACAGGAAATAAGGATAAAGGAAGGTGACTCCGAGGTCTGCGGACGTGAAGCAGGTATACCTTGAAGTCTCCCAAATACAGCAACACAACTCAAAACTAGCGTCCGGCATGGACAGACGTACCTTGATCTGCACAAAAAGATGTGCAAAAGCGTAGTATGAGTACACCATAATCGTACCCAGTAACTATCAAGCCTAACCTCGGTAGAGTAATGACGAGGCTAGGTCAAGACACCTACTAGGATATAAACAAACAATATGAATGTATACGGTCAAAATCAGGGAAGGCATATTGTAAGGCTTCTATGGCACTTCGAGCCTGGCCTCGATGGGATCTAAGAAAAGCCCGAGGCTCGCCATCGAAGCACTCGCTTCGGTAGGGCATATCGAAGACTCATCATGGCGTATCTCGAGGCAGCATGGAGATCGACGACCGTCATGGAAAGGCGGGAAACTCCCCATGGCACGCGATGAGGACTAATAGAGTCTGCAAGAATAGTACAAATCCGTACTGAGCCGTTGTACAACTATATCAATAGCTTTTCCCCATCATTATTGGACATGTACCATGTTGGGATTCTCCCCTCCTACATAAAGGAGACCCTTGTCTTTTTGTAACGACACATGGAGTATAATGCAACATCCTCTGCTCTTACTTAAATAATTGTTCTATACATTTATTGCTTATTCTTTCATCGTTCATTCATTGTTCATTTATTGTTCTTCATTTATTGCTCATTATTAAGCGCAAAAGGCCGTCGTTGAGGCTTCATTATCATTGTTTCTTCATCAATAGCTCACTACCAACTGCCCTAAATAGGCCCCGAAACCTATGTTCCAGCCATCCCGAAGCTCGGTTTTACGACAGCTTTGGTTTGCATTTCTTATTTTCTTTATTTACACTTAGCATATATTGCCTAACAACTAGTATTAAATAGATCACATATTTTTAGAACCACAAAATCAAATATAATTGTCATTACCATTTTCAAGGCAAACAGTTTGGCGCCCACTGTGGGGCTAAAACTAATAGTGATTGTTTTGGTGCTAGTTTTCTGAAAACACAAGTTATCCTTCACACTTTTTCTTGTCCAAGAACCTTTGGTTTCAGGTCAAAATGTCTAACTCAGCAAATGCACGCAAAAACGACGGTATTGGGCTTCATAGAGAGAACGGTGCAGATGCCGGTTGATGTTATAAACGTCAATACCACACAAGAGGGGGGGGGGTGATTTGTGTGGTACTCAATTTTTCGCTTAAACTGCTTCTGGAAGGACCTGGTTCTTCTAGGTGTACTTATTACTACTGTTTCCGGAATTAAAAGTACATAAAATAAAGAACACAGAGATTTTACGTGGAAAACTCCTGGCTCAAAAGGTGAAAAAACCACGACCTACTACTCAGTAGGATTTTCCCAAACTTCCACTAAAATCACTGAGCCAAAACTGCATTTACAAAACTCTTTGTAAACCTAAGGATTAACTCTAATCCCGTTGTGGCAACCAGCCTCTAACTGCTGCGACAACTTCAAGTTAACTCTAACTTGAATACTCAAAATACCTATTACAATTGCTTCTATGAAAGCTGGAAAGGTACAACTTTAAAACACCTACTACAGTTGAACTAGAATAAAAGAAAGACACATAAAACTCTTTATGGACCTGGTTCTTCAATCTGGTTCTTGTAGCTTCTGGTTTGCACACTTGAATCACAAACGAACTGCTTGCAAAAAGCCTTGCTATTTTGCTCTCAATTCACGTTTAACTTCTGCGTTTTTGTGCAACACTTTAATGTGAGAACATCCTGCAATTTATAGAGTTAGTAGATGAAGAAATAACTAGAGTTCTGATACAATTCTTCCTTGGTGGAAGAGTTCTAGTTGATTTCAACTTCTAACTCCTTCCCTATCTTGGATAGTGTTCTCTTTGATTAAGGACTCCTTCTCCTTATCAATTATGCAACCTTTTCGATCAGGAGATATTAAATACACCAAGTGAATCTTCCCGTTTTTGTGAACCTGAGGGATGGGCCCCTGGATGGACCTGGTTCATGTCTGAGCTCCTTTGTCAGTCTTCAAAACTAACCTTTACTTGGGCCAACAAATTCCCCTTTTTGATGATGACAAACCTGTGAACATCAACCAATGTTAGAAACATTTTTCCTTTTTATCACTTATCATCAAGAACCAGGTACATTAGGTTATAAACATCACTGTTCAAAGGGTAAACATCACTTGTTTAAAGCACAACCTTTTTCCCCCTTTTGGCATCATCGAAAAGTTGCATAAAAATGTGAGATAACCAGATTTTAAAGCTTACTCATGGCCACTGGGGCTACTTCAAATGCAAACATGGATTAATCATCATAGATCAAACTAAGAATTTCAACCACCAAAGAAATATAAACAAACAGTTAGAGCAAAAACAGTGAATTTCATTGATGATTGATAAGATTCTACCACAAAGCATAAAAAGAAATAAAAATACTGAAAACATGAGCAAAAGAAACAAAACGTCCCGAACTGGGTAACTGGTTGATCTACACTAGGCTGGGATTTAAGGCTTGGAAGAGTAGGGGCTGGGTTATTTGCTTGGAGAAGTTTCATCATGTCTTGAAGAATTCCATCATTCTTCTCCTTTTTCCTTACAAGTTCAGTTCTGAGAACATCTCTCTCAGATTGTACCTTAACCAATCGTGTCTTTAGCCTTGTTATCTCAGCATCCTTTGCCTCACTCTCCTGTAATAGAGATCTGATCTTGCTATTGATAGGTGTCCTTTTAGATGAACCAGGTTCATTAGGAATGATATTGACTTCATAATCGCAAGCAAGCAGAGTATTAACCCTGAAATAATCCTTGCTTGTACCTTGAAATGTGCAAGCACAGTTGTGAGAATGAAACCATAGGGAATGGCATGAGTTTTGGTGCCATTGATAACCCTATCAGTAGGTCCAAGAGGGTTTCCTGTTCATATGGAACAGGTTCATCTATATTTCTCAAGTTGAACCTACCCCTCAGCAGCTTCCCACTTCCCCCTGTTTTGCTCACACTCTCTTCTATTTCAGTAACTTCCTCTCCCCAAACAACCATTGCACCAGTTTCTTTTGTTCGACCAACAGGAGTGGGTGAAGAATCAACCACTCTTTTACCCTTTTCCCTCACAGCACTCCTAGCACCCTTGCTCTCTCTTTCTTTTTCTTTTTATTTTTACCACCAACTTCTCCAGATTCTGTAGTCTCAACACCTGCTATAGATCCTACCAGTACAAATCTATTCTCTAAATTTGCAGCAACTTCAAAAATTGTCTCAGGAGTAACTTTAGAATCAGAAGATACCTGTTCAGTTTCGGAATACCTACTTTCTTCCCCCTTAGTAGCAGACTTAAATGAATCTTCAGATTTCTGGGATTCTTCTTCCCTACCTGCTTTCAATTGCTTGTTTATTTTCTTGATCTGCTCTCCTTCAGCGACAATCTTACGAGCCATCATCTTTTCTTAGAGATTGGTGTTGTAGAAGGTGTGGAAATGGTTTCCTGTGGTGGTGATGAAGGATTTTCAGAGGTGTTCGACATATCTGGGCTAGGGTATGGAAGAGAAGAGAATTAGATTGTGTTTGGAAGATAAAAGAAGAATGAGAGTTTTTAACCGCTTGAGAGAGATGAGGTAAGGAATACACTAAAGCTGATCAATATACAGGGAATAATTGATGGGGTAACTACAACTTTTCAGACTCTTAGAAGTTTAATCAAACTAAAATTCAGTTTTGAAGAGACGTTGGAGTGTATCCCTAGAATCTAGGTACTTCCATTCGGTTGGGACTCTTTTGAACGGGACTGGTTCACTTGTAACAGATAAGTCCAAAAGGAGTTTGGTATTGGTAGGACTCTGCTCATGATCCAAATATAGTTATTTCAAATTATGCAGAGTGTAGAAAACATACCGTGTTATCTTGATGAACCAGGTTCTTCACTAATAATTCTCTTGTGTGAGTCTAAATTTGCCAAAATAGAGAAAATATAATTAGAGATTAATGAGTCATCTTAACACATGGCACAAGAGTATACTATGGAAAGTATGAGACTGAGCAAGAATTAATCTAATTATACACAATTTATAGACTTTCTAACCAATTTTTTTTTCATTTTTTTTTCGTTTAACCTTGAACTGGTCCTTTTAGGTGATCTTAATCATCCCTAATTCCAACCTGTTCCTCTCAAAGTGATCTCTACCTAAGGCTTTTGTGAAGATGTCAGCAATTTGCTTGTCAGTAGCACAAAACTCCATAGTGATCAAGCCTTTCTCATAGTTGTCCCTCAAAAAATGGTGTCTAACATCTATGTGCTTAGTTCTCTTATGATGAACCGGATTCTTAATCATACTAATAGCACTAGTGTTATCACAGAAAATAGGGATGCAACCAACTTCAATACCAAAATCCATCAACTGCTACTTGATCCACAACAATTTAGCACAATCATGAAGCAGCAGCAACATACTTAGCTTCAG
Organism: Nicotiana attenuata; assembly: GCF_001879085.1. Classification (NCBI taxonomy): domain Eukaryota; kingdom Viridiplantae; phylum Streptophyta; class Magnoliopsida; order Solanales; family Solanaceae; genus Nicotiana; species Nicotiana attenuata. Next base: position 197,928 of record NW_017671502.1, read on the forward strand.
CAGTAGATAAGGCCACTAAATTTTGCCTTTTAGTAGCCCATGACACAAGACATGAACCAAGAAAGTCTGCCATACCTGAGGTGCTGTTCCTATCCACAAGGAAACCTGCATAATCAGCGTCAGCATATCCCACTAGGTTAAAGTTACTACCTTTTGGATACCAAAGGCAAAGGTCAGTGGTGCCTTTCAAGTATCTCAAAATTCTCTTGACAGCAATCAAGTGGGCCTTCCTTGGATTTGCTTGAAATCGAGCACAAAGACCTATACTGAAAATAATATCAGGTCTGCTAGTAGTAAGATACAAAGGAGAACCAATCATTCCCCTATACAACTTCTGATCAACAGATGAACCAGGTTCATCTATATCCAATTTCGTGGATGTTGCAATAGGAGTGTCAATTTCTTTGGATGTTCCTTCCTGGTTTTGTTACTGAGGAATAGGTTCATGGACAGGTTCCCTCGAGGTTTGAGGATCAGTTCCTCTCTAGTTAGTTCCCCCTGTCATGTTGCCCTGGGTGGAGGGACCTGTTCCATCACCTGTTCCTTCCTGTGATGCATCTTCAGACTAGACTGTGGTTTCACCATTTGAATTTCTTATCAGCCCAATCTCTTCATTATCTTGCTCCTGCCTCTCAGAAAGAATGTTAGTTTTAAAAAATAACATATACATTTTTTCTACACACATAGTTCTTTTATTGTATATCTTATAAGCTTTACTATGTGAAGAATATCCCAAGAATACTCCCTCATCACTTCCGGGATCATACTTACCTAGGGAGTCTTTGCCATTATTGTGCACAAAGCACTTGCATCTAAATGCCCTAAGATGGGATATATTTAGCTTTCTGCCTTTAAGTGACTCATAGGGAATCTTCTTAACAAGAGGTCTAGTCATGCAACTATTTATGATGTAGCATGCAAAAATTCAGCAAACTTAGCATTTTCAAATTTAGTTTCATGATCAGACCTAATTGATGCAGGATGATTACCTAGTTGTTTCTGAGTTTTTCTAACAAAAGAAGTAAACATGTAAAATACTTCATCTTTAGATGTTAAAATCAATGTCCAAGTAAACCTAGAGTAATCATCAACAAGCACCATCACATATCTTTTACCACATCTGCTTAATGTTCTCATTGGACCATAGAGATCCATATGGACCAGTTCCATCCTCTGGTGGTGCTTACCATTTTCTTGCATTTAAAAGAGGATCTTACCTGCTTCCCCCTTGCACAAGCCTCACAAACTTTGTCTTCCTTGAACTTGATGTTAGGCAGCCCTATCACCAGGTCCTTGGAGACTAATTTATTGAGTTGATTCAGACTTACATGTCCAAGTCTCTTGTGCTAAGGAGGGGATCATTGTCCAACACACTTAAGCAAGTGAGTTCATTTTCTAAAAGTGTGAAAAAATCTACAATGTATGTATTGTTTACTCTTTTTCCCTGCAAAACAATCTTGTCAGTGGTAAGATTAATCACAAAACATTTGGTAGAGGTGAATGCTACCAAGTTACCTCTATCACATAATTGTGATACACTTATTAGATTGTACTTTAAGCCATCTATCAAGTAGACATTCTCAATAGAGTGAGAATCAGTCTTACCTACATTTCCAACCCCAATGATCTCACCTTTCTTCCCATTTCCGAAGGAGACATTACCTCCTTTAAGGTCCTCAAGTGAAAGGAACTGGTTCTTGCTTCCTGTCATATGCTTTGAGCAGCCACTATCCATGTATTATATTTGGCTGCTCCCCTTCACTTGGACCCGCAAAAGGAAATCAGGGGTTAGTCTTAGGAACCCAAACTAGTTTGGGTCCCTTTCTATAGGCAAAAGGGTGAATCAAATTCTTTTTAGCCCAACCTGGCAGCCTATTTTTCCCTTGAACAAATTCTTTATTCTTTTGAGTAGCCTTTTCTTTTGCAATACATTCACTTTTATAGTGACCATTTTTACCACAATGTGTGCAAATTTTGTTCTCAGGAAGTGTGAGGTACTTGCTTTTAGGGTCCCACTTTCGTGCTTGAGTCCCATAGCCAAGTCCTCTTTTGTTGCTACTGTGATGCTCTTGCAACCAAGAGAGTGCATCAGAGGCCTTGTTCCATTTGCAAGTTTTGTCTAATTCGTGTTTCACCTTTCCTAGATCTTCTTTTAGGACTTTAATCTGCTCATCTCTTTTGTACAGCTCATCTTTCATTTTTCCTACATTTTCTTCTAAAGTGAGTTGTGTGTGATCAGATTTCTTTTTACCAGTACCTAATTTCAATTTTAGATTTTCAGATTTAAGCTCTAGGACTGTGGTGTCAAGTTCATGAACCTGGTTCTTCAACTCAGCATCTTTACTATCACTCTCATTAGCCCTAAGTTCCAGGTTTTTGCACTTAGCTTTCAAAATCACAGACTCCTTAGACAACTGTTCCTTTTCATTGTTTATAACTTCAAATTTATCAATGAAATCTAGAAGTAATTCAGATAGACTTTCTTTAGACAAAAACTTAATCTTGTCTTTGAGATGAATTATACTTACCTCAGATTCCTCATCGGATTTCCCAATTGCCATAAGTGCTTGTTCATCTCCATCTTCGTCTTCTGAGTCATCATCTGAGCTTTCACCCCAAGCAGCAACCATAGCCTTTGTTGATCCTTTGTTCTTCTTGTGATGAACCTGTTCCTTCTTCCTGTTCCTTCGTTCAGCTCTTTCCTTCTTCCATTCAATTTCCCATTGAGGGCAGTTTTTGATGTGGTGATCAATCTTCCCACACTTGTCACAGCCCTCATTGGTTTGTTTTTTAGGAACCCTTGGTTTGATGTAGTTTCCACTTCTTGAAGGACCATTTTCTCTCATTAGGTACTTTTTGAAATCCCTAGTGATCATAGCCATCTCATCATCTTCTAGGTCTGAACCTTCTGTAATTTTGAGAGCCAAACTTCTCTCCTTCTTGGGTGTATCCATCTTCCTGGTTTGCTTTCTCAGTTCATAAGCAGTAAGATTCCCAATCAATTCATCCAGCCTGAGAGTGGCCATATTCTTGGACTCCTGAATGGAAGTGATTTTGCTTTCCCAAGCAACTGGAAGAACTCTTGTCAAGATCTTCTCAACCTTGTCTTCTTCAAGAATAACTCTTCCAAGAGACTTAAGTTCATTTGTCAGTGTAGTGAACCTAGTGTACATCTCTTGAATGGTTTCTCCATCTTTCATTGTGAAATTCTCATATTGAGAATATAGCAATGTTCCTCTGGATCTCTTTACTTGAGGTGTTCCTTCAATTCCTCATCGGATTTCCCAATTGCCATAAGTGCTTGTTCATCTCCATCTTCGTCTTCTGAGTCATCATCTGAGCTTTCACCCCAAGCAGCAACCATAGCCTTTGTTGATCCTTTGTTCTTCTTGTGATGAACCTGTTCCTTCTTCCTGTTCCTTCGTTCAGCTCTTTCCTTCTTCCATTCAATTTCCCATTGAGGGCAGTTTTTGATGTGGTGATCAGTCTTCCCACACTTGTAACACCCCTCATTGGTTTGTTTTTCAGGAACCCTTGGTTTGATGTAGTTTCCACTTCTTGAAGGACCATTTTCTCTCATGGTACTTGAAATCCCTAGTGATCATAGCCATCTCATCATCTTCTAGGTCTGAACCTTCTGTAATTTTGAGAGCCAAACTTCTCTCCTTCTTGGGTGTATCCATCTTCCTGGTTTGCCTTCTCAGTTCATAAGCAGTAAGATTCCCAATCAATTCATCCAGCCTGAGAGTGGCCATATTCTTGGACTCCTGAATGGAAGTGATTTTGCTTTCCCAAGCAACTGGAAGAACTCTTGTCAAGATCTTCTCAACCTTGTCTTCTTCAAGAATAACTCTTCCAAGAGACTTAAGTTCATTTGTCAGTGTAGTGAACCTAGTGTACATCTCTTGAATGGTTTCTCCATCTTTCATTGTGAAATTCTCATATTGAGAATATAGCAATGTTCCTCTGGATCTCTTTACTTGAGGTGTTCCTTCATGAGCCACTTGCAAAGTGTCCCATATCTCTTTTGCAGTAGTACAACTTTGGATCCTACTGTACTCATCTGGGCCTAGTCCACATACAAGCCATTTCTTGGCTTTAGCATTTTTCTCCCACTTCTTCAGGTCTTCGGCAGTGCAGTCAGCCCTTGTCTTTGGCACGTCCACTCCTTCAGCATTCTTCTTTGTAGTTGCTAAGGGACCATCAGTGACTATGTCCCAGAGTTCATAATCTTCTCCAATGATGTGATCCCTCATCCTGTTTTTCCACCAAGAGTAGTAGTGGCCATTAAAGAGTGGAGGCCTAATAGTGGATTGCCCTTCCCAGTTCCCGGGTGGTGCACTCATGTTGATCTTTTCCTAAGGTGTTAGGCTCTTCAAGGATAACCTGCTCTAATACCAATTGATGTTATAAACGTCAATACCACACAAGAGGGGGGGGGTGATTTGTGTGGTACTCAATTTTTCGCTTAAACTGCTTCTGGAAGGACCTGGTTCTTCTAGGTGTACTTATTACTACTGTTTGCGGAATTAAAAGTCCATAAAATAAAGAACACAGAGATTTTACGTGGAAAACACCTGGCTCAAAAGGTGAAAAAATCACGTCCTACTACTCAGTAGGATTTTCCAAAACTTCCACTAAAATCACTGAGCCAAAACTGCATTTACAAAACTCTTTGTAAACCTAAGGATTAACTATAATCCCGTTGTGGCAACCGGCCTCTAACTGCTGCGACAACTTCAAGTTAACTCTAACTTGAATACTCAAAATACCTATTACAATTGCTTCTATGAAAGCTGGAAAGGTACAACTTTAAAACACCTACTACAGTTGAACTAGAATAAAAGAAAGACACATAAAACTCTTTATGGAGCTGGTTCTTCAATCTGGTTCTTGTAGCTTCTGGTTTGCACACTTGAGTCACACACGAACTGCTTGCAAAAAGCTTGCTATTTTGCTCTTAATTCATGTTTAACTTCTGCGTTTTTGTGCAACACTTTAATGTGAAAAAATCCTGCAATTTATAGAGTTAGTAGATGAAGAAATAACTAGAGTTCTGATACAACTCTTCCTTGGTGGAAGAGTTCTAGTTGATTTCAACTTCTAACTCCTTCCCTATCTTGAATTGTGTTCTCTTTGACTAAGGACTCCTTCTCCTTATCAATTATGCAACCTTTTCGATCAGTAGATATTAAATACACCAAGTTAAGCTTATCTCCTTCACGTGAAACCCACATGCTCAAATCTGCCCGTTTTTGTGCACCTGAGTGATGGACCACTGGATGGACCTGGTTCATCATGAGTTCCTTTGTCAGTCTTCAAAACTAACCTTTACTTGGGCCAACACCGGTATACCACCGCAAAACCCAGGGGAAGCAGAAGCACAATTCCCCATTGATGTGAGCTCATACGACGTTGTGCATGTCAATGTAAGCTCTCATACCGACGAAAGTGTGCGCAGGGAGGAAAAAGACGTTAGCCTTCAAGTCATTTTTGAGATGTTGCAAGCACAACAAGTGGCTATTGCTCAGCTACAAAGTCAAAAGAAAAACTCCAAGCACAGTAGCACCAGAAATGGCTCCTCGAGTCGAGCAGGCACCAGAGAGATCGAGTAACAACGGGTCAGCAGATGACCCCGCTATTATGAAGATGCTCGAGGACTGTAACGACCCGGCCGGTCGTTTCATGAGTTACCGCTCCATTTCCCCCATTCTGCTTCTTTATCTATTTTTCAGCTTCATTTCATCGTATCATGTCGGTAGGTTCGGGTTTGGAGTAGTTTTGAAGTATTATGAGACACTTAGTCTCTTAAGTTGGCCTTTTAGTTGGAAAAGTTAACCGGAAGTTGACTTGTGTGAAAACGATCTTGGAATTAGGTTTTTATGATTCGGATAGCTTCGTGAGGTGATTTGGGACTTAAGAGCATGATTGGAATGTATTTTGGAGGTCCGTGGTAGATTTAGGCTTGAATTGGCGAAATTGGAATTTTGGCATTTTCCGGTTGGTAGAGGAGATTTTGATATAGGGGTCGGAATGGAATTCCGGAAATCGGAGTAGTTCCGATGTGTCATTTGGGACGTGTGTGCAAAACTTCAGGTCATTCGGACGAGGTTTGATAGACTTTTCAATCGAAAGCGGAATTCGGAAGTTTTGGAAAACTTAGGCTTGAATCCGAGAGTGTTTTGATGATTCGATGTTGTTTTGAGTGTTCCGAAGGTTGGTATAAGTTTGAATAATGATACCTGACTTGTTGGCGTGTTTGGTTGAGGTCCCGAGGGTCTCGGGATGGTTTTTGATGGTTGTCGAAAAGTTGGACTTGGAGTTTTGCAGCAGAAAATTTGCTGCTTCTGTTGTTTCCCCACCTGTGGATTGGGGACCGTAGGTGCGATGGTCGCAGGCGCATGGAGGTAGCCGCAGGAGCGGAAGATTTACCGCACCTGCAAGCTCGCAGGTGCGAAGCCTGGGGCGCAAGTGGGGAGGTTTGGCCTTAATTGAGAAACCGCAGGTGCGGTTGTTTTTGTCGCAGAAGCGGTCTGCAGATGCGGGATATGGACCGCGGGTGCGAGATCGCTGGGCAGAAGGTATAAAAAGGCCCTCTTCGCGAATTTTTCTAAGTTTCTCCATTTTTGAAGACGGGAAGTGAGTAGGGCAGTGATTTTTCAAGGGAAATCGAAGTTTATCAGTTGGGTAAGCCACTTAAGCTTCATTACTTGTCTTTATGATCATTTTTCCATTGTTTAATCATGGTATTAGTGGGAGGATAAGGATTCTATTGATGTGATTTTAATCGAATTTTGAGACGTGGGCCCGGGGGTCGGGTAGGACCAATTTCGGGATTTTTGATATAATTTGACTATTTTCGCATGGGCTTCGTTCCCTTAGCATATATTGATGTTAGGATTTTGATTTTGGATAGATTCGACGCGAGTTGAGGCCGAGTTGAGAGGCAAGGGCGTCGCGGTGTAGTATTTCATCCGGTTTGAGGTAAGTAACGATTGTAAATCTAGACCTGAAGGTATGAAACCCCGAAATTTCGTACTGTTTTGATAAATGAGGTGACACACATGCTAGGTGACGAGCGTGTGGACGTGCACCCATAGGGATTGTGACTTGGTCCGTCCCGTGGCGATTGGATAGATGCATATTTTGATAACTATATATGTTATTCACGTGTTTTGGAAATGGTTTGTTAACTTGGGTTGAATGCCATGTTTGGGGCCTTTGTGCCGACCTGTTTAAACCCTTAGGGGTATTTTTACTACTTTCCTCACTCTATTTGATTTGAAAGCATATCCTCAGTCATGTTTTACCTTCTTATTGTTTAATCAGGTTTCGTTACTCTACTTCTTAATATATGAAAACTGTTTGGGCTGAGTTTCCCTGATTTTGACTAATGTGCCCGAGTGGTCGTGAGGTTAATGACTGAGAGAGGTTGAGGACCTGAGGGTGAGGATTATATATACATATTATGGATCGGGCTGCGCGCCGCAGCGATATTATACATATATTATGGATCGGGCTGCACGCCGCAGCGATATTATACATATATTATGGATCGGGCTGCACACCGCACCGATATTTATATGGATCGGGCTGCACGCCGCACCAATATGTATTGGGTCGGGCTGCGCGCCGCAGTGATATGACGCTTGTGCTGTAGGAGCCCCTCCGGAGTCTGTACACCCCCAGTGAGCGTAGTCGACTATATATTACGGATCGGGCTGCACGCGACTGCGGTTATTATTATTATTATGTGATATCTATTGAGCTAGAGTGCAGAGTGTGAGTATTGATTGACGAGCGACTGAGAGGCTTTCTCGAGAGGCTATGCTTATGAGTGATCTCTTGCCCGAGTGGCTTGTTTATGACATTCTTCTGCTTTCACTCCTCTTCATTACTGAGCCTCTGTTGAAAAATGTTGAATAAATGTCTTTAAAGGATTTTTATTGAAACTGGAGTTTTACGAGATAATTGGTTATTGAACTGCAGATTTTGACTTGATGCTTTTATTGAACTTTTCTTCATAAATACGTATATTATTTTAAATGCTCGTCACTGCACTCAGACTTAATTTACTCTAGTTATTTACCGAGTTGGCGTACTCATGTTACTCCCTCCACATTGTGTACAGATCCAGGTGCCCGAGCATCAGAGTGAGAACTTCCAGCGCTCTCAGAGTTTTATCCGGAGATCGCAAGGTAGTTGCACGACGTTTGCAGCCCTGCCTTCCTCCTTCCTATCTTAGTACGTTGTATTTCAGACTCATTTTGTATTAGTTACACAGTGTTTGGTTGTACTTAGAGGCTCATGACTAGTGAAACCAGATTTGGGCTGTATTAGTATATTTCGTACTCGTTTCCGCATATTTTTATTGATTTATATATTACATATGAAGGATTTGAGACTTAATCTATTTTAGAAAAAAAAGAAATTTTAAAAAGAATTCGATGTGGTTAATGTTGGGTTGGCTTTCCTAGTACTGTGATAGGCGCCATCAAAACCGGGGTATTTGGGGTCGTGACAAGTTGGTATCAGAGCCTAGGTTTTATAGGTCTCACAGGTCATGAGCCGGCTTAGTAGAGTCTCGCAGATCGGTACGGAGACGTCTGTATTTATCCTCGAGAGGCTGCAGAACCTTTAGGAAAAACTTCACATTCTTGAAATTCCTGTTGTGCGAATCTGTTGATTCTGGTACTAAATTTCTATTATTCTATTCTCTCAAAGATGGTGAGGACACGTGCTATCGGTCAGGACGGACGACCACCAGTACCACCAGTTGGGACCACTAGAGGCCGAGGTCGCGGTCGAGGCCGTGGTAGGGGCAGGGGTGTAGCCCGCACAGCAGCTAGGGCAGCACCTACAGATCCACCAGCCGCCCCAGTTTAGGTCAGGTCCCAGTTGTGGATGCTCCAGCTCAGGCACCGGCTGTGCCGATAGTTATTCCAGGCCTTCTGGAGGCCCTAGCCCAGATTCTATCAGTATGCACTGGCCTGGCTCGGGCGCTCTCAGTTACTACGGTCGCATCTACTTCTCAGGCTGGGGGAGGCACTCAGACTCCCGTTGTCGCACACCTGAACAGGTTGTGCAGGGACTACAAACACCGCGGGCACCTCCAGCCCAGCCGGTTGCACCAGCACAACACTATGTGGTACCAGTTATGCCTGAAGACGAGCAGCGTCGATTGGAGAGGTTTGGTAGACTTCAGCCTCCGACTTTCGGTGGTACAGAGGGCAAGGATGCCCGGGGTTTCTTGGACAAGTGCCAGAGGATTCTTCGTACAGCGGGTATTTTGGAGACCAGTGGGGTCGCATTCACTACTTTTCAGCTTTCTGGAGCTGCCTTTACTTTTGGGAGGTTTATGAGAGGTGTAGGCCTATTGATGCAGCGCCCCTTACCTGGCAGCAGTTCTCCGTTCTCTTTTTGGAGAAGTATGTGCCACAGTCTCGTAGAGAGGAGCTATGCAGGCAATTTGAGCAGTTGCATCAGGGAGATATGATTGTGATGCAGTATGAGATGAGGTTCTCGTAGTTAGTTTGTCATGCTGTTTGGTTGGTTCCTACGGATAGAGAGAGGATTCGGAGGTTCGTTGATGGCCTCACATATCAGCTTCAGATTCTCATGACAAGGGAGAGAGTGTCAGGTGCTACTTTTGAGAAGGTTGTTGACATCGCTCGCGAGATTGAGTCAGTTCGTTACCATGAGCGAGATCAGAGGGAGGCCAAAAGGCCTCGAAGATCTGGTAGTTTTGGCGGAGCTCCTTCGAGAGGTCAGTTTTAGCACGGCAGAAATTGCCCATTCAGGCATGCTTACTCAGCTCGCCCAGTTCATCGTGGGGCATCATCGGGCCATTGTGAGCACGTGATTTTTGCCCTAAGCAAATTAATTCCAAAAGTTTCAAATAATTGATTTCTTTATTATTTTACAATTTTTTGTGAATTTTTGTTTGAGTTTTTGTGTTAATTGGTTGCATTTTTCATAAAAAATACAGAAAATATGCACATACATTTAAGGATTTTAATTTCACAATTGTTAGTATTAATTAGGTATTAATTAGATTTAGAATAAAGAAAAAGTCTTGTTGCACTCTTAATTGTTATTTGTTGCGTTTTATTTCTAAATAGAGTTTTAAGTAATTTTAGGAAGTTTAAATAGTTTAATTGAGTCTTTGTCTTATTAAGGAAAAATGAATAAATACAAAATACAAAAATACAAAATGAAATACAAAAGAAATGCAAAAGGGGCTGCCAGAAATTGGGCCCAAATGGCTGAGCCCAAATAAAATAGGCCTGATCCGTCCCAGACCCGTCCACTCTCTTTGACTAAGGACTCCTTCTCCTTATCAATTATGCAACCTTTTCGATCAGTAGATATTAAATACACCAAGTTAAGCTTATCTCCTTCACGTGAAACCCACATGCTCAAATGTGCCCGTTTTTGTGCACCTGAGTGATGGACCACAGGACGGACCTGGTTCATCATGAGTTCCTTTGTCAGTCTTCAAAACTAACCTTTACTTGGGCCAACAAATTCCCCCTTTTTGATGATGACAAACTCTGTGCTTTTCATAAGCTTAGCCCTGTTTCAACTGAGCTTAACATCAACACAATGTTAGAAACATTTTTCCTTTTTATCACTTATCATCAAGAACCAGGTACATTAGGTTATAAACATCACTGTTCAAAGGGTAAACATCACTTGTTTAAAGCACAACCTTTTTCCCCCTTTTGGCATCATCGAAAAGTTGCATAAAAATGTGAGATAACCAGATTTTAAAGCTTACTCATGGCCACTGGGGCTACTTCAAATGCAAACATGGATTAATCATCATAGATCAAACTAAGAATTTCAACCACCAAAGAAATATAAACAAACAGTTAGAGCAAAAACAGTGAATTTCATTGATGATTGATAAGATTCTACCATAAAGCATAAGAAGAAATAAAAATACTGAAAACATGAGCAAAAGAAACAAAACGTCCCGAACTGGGTCACTGGTTGATCTACACTAGGCTATTAAGGCTTGGAAGAGGTAGGGGCTGGGTTATTTTCTTGGAGAAGTTTCAGCATGTCTTGAAGAGTTCCATCATTCTTCTCCTTTTCCCTTGCAAGTTCANAAGACTCCTTTAATTAAGGGATTCAAATTCAAACGGGTATAAAACAATTAAGGAAAGAAATTAATCAAACGCTTGTGTAAAGCATGCAATTGAAGGCAAATACATAAAGGTTATTTAAGGACAGGGTTTCTGAAATACATGGTTGTACAATTTGAGGAAAGAAAATCAATTAACAGCCACGAAATCACAAGGCATGAGATTTGGTATGAGTGAACCAAGTCAGAAAGATGGAAAAGGTTTTAACTTAAGGAAAATCAGCAAATAGTCAATTAGACCTATTAAAAAGGAATTCTGAGTCAATCACTAGTTTGAAAACCTTTTTGAAGAAGGATTCATCACATATAAACGATACAGACACATTAAACATGAAAGAAACTTGTCGAGCCATTGTAAAATCAGTAGGAACTCCGGTGTAGGAGAGTTTTAGCAAAAGTTCAGAATTGTACAAAAGATGTCAAAACTCAGCTCAAAGACTCAAAGTCAGTCTGAAGGAGTTAAGGGTTCTAAACAAAACCCTAGTTCACATAATCAAACCTCAACAGAATCCCCAAATTCTAGGGTTTCCACCTAGCATCAAATACAGGGATGAGGAGGCAAGTAGTCGAAACAGGCTCAGAGGTTTCCTTCAGGAACCCATGAGAAAACATGCAAACACAGTAGAAAGAGTAGAAGAAACATGCTTAAGGTTTTTTTTTTCCAGAAGAAACCTAAACAAGGATCAGTAGAAGGAAAATAGCAAAGAACATAGTAGAAAGGTATAGTATAGCAGGATATAGTAGAAGAAATACCAGAACATGGTAGAAAGCACATGAGAACATAATATGGAAAATATGGTAGAAGAAACACAAGCGTGAAGCATATAGAACACAGTAAAGAATATTCAAGAACGGAGTATAAAACCCAGTAAAAGAACATACAAGAACATGGTAAAAGAAAAAGTTTAAGAACACGGTAGAAAGCAAGTGAGAACATGATATAGGAAACACAGTAAGAAAAACAATACGAATAACAAAGAAGAGAATCATAAAACACTTCAACATTTTCCAGAAAACCCTAAATCGGAAAGAAGGGTTTTGAAAGTAATTTTCAAAAGAAAAATATGGGAAATCGTTTGAAAACTCAAGTAGAGCATAGATACACAACAGATCTAAAATGAATCGGAGAAAACCTCGAAAGATTAGGGTTTCAGAAGAACCCTAGAACGAGAAGGCTTTGAAAAGTCACTGATCGGAGTCGGAGAAGGTCGGAATCAGACTCAGAAGGCTAGGATACGCTAGAGCAAGGCCGGAGATGGCCGGAAACCTCGAGTCGGCGAAGGTCTGAGTGAAGACCTTCGAGGTCTAGCCTCGAATCTTCAAGTATCAGGCACATAGGAGTAATAGGAGGTGAGTATAGGCCATCCATGGCTTGAGAGGCCATGGATTCCGGTGAGTTGGAGGTTGAAAATGGTAGAAGGTGATTAGGGTTCCAAGAACATTCGAGAGAGTTTGAGAGGGGGAGGGTATTTAGAGGCGGCTGGCTAAACGAATAATAGGGTATTAGGGTATGGTGGGGAGTTAAAAATGGCAAGGAGGAATCCTGGCCGTTGATCAAAATGATCAACGGCTCGGATTAAAAGCAAAAGCCGGGCGGGTTTTTGGATTGGGTTGGGGCCGGGTTAAAAACGGAATTGGGCTGGTTTAATTGGGGTTGGGGTTGGGTCAGTTTAAGGGTTAAAATTGAAAGGAAATGGGGGCTGTATTTGAAATAAGATTAGGCTAAATGTTAAATAGCCAATTTTCCCCTTTTATTTTATAAAAAATAGTAAAATGATTTAAAAAGCAAATTGAAAGTACTGAAACAATTAATAGTATATAAACATTAATTTAAAAATACTAGACCCAATTTTACAATTACAAAATGCAATTAATCTCAAAGTAGGCTATAATTGCAATTATATGCAACTTAGTCTTTTAAATACCAAATAAATTTGTAAAAATATACAAAAATCACCTTAACTATATTTTGGTGTAAATATGAGAATAAAATAAGTTATTCATCAAAATGATAATTTTGGGAATAACTATTGATTTTTGTACTACTAAAAATGGATAACAAATTGATTTGAAAATCTTTAAAAATTTAGGAAAAATGCCAAAACGCTGAGCTATGCTTATATATGCATATATATGCTATTTTGAAAGTATTTTGTATATGAAAGTTATATAGGGAAAAATAGGGTATCAACACTCGTCTAAAGGGGTCATCGTTCGGAGGCACCATCTTTATGGCCCATGAACACCATGTCATGGCCTGAGGATCTCATTCAATATTTTGCACATCATTATTCAAAGGCGTCATGGTTCGGAGGCACCATCCTCATAGTCCAAGAACATCATTTCATGGCCTGCGAATCCTGCACCAAACAACCTATGGCCCAGCACATCATGGTCTGAGGATGCCATTCCTAACCGTCCAAAGACAACATTCATCGTCCAATGGGAATTTGCATCATGTTTAAATTGCACAATATATACTTGTATCGTTTATTTGCAGGTAACCCGGCGAGCAACGACTATCCCAGCAGGAGCGATCCCGCTCCAGTTTTCCCAGCCATATCAAACCTCACCATTCCCGTAAACAGTTCACTCAACCGGCCCTAGATGTTGCGTCCGTTCTTGAGATGACTTCACCGATATACTTTGTCGATGAATCAAGAACTACACATGGCTTGATTCCTGTAGAACTAGGTATATGTAAGCAGCTCAGAAGCTAGGGTGCGACCTAATCTCTCAAACCGTTTCGCTCGGATCTTTACCGAAAACTCTTTCATCCTTCCCGGGTAAAGAGGGGCATCTGTTGATACCCAATTTTTCCCTATTTATTTTAAATATGTTAAAATACCTTCGATATAGCATATATATGCATATATAAGCATGCACAAGGTTTTTATTATTTTCCATAATTTTAAGGGTTTAAATTGATTTATTTTCCCCATTTTTATCCATAAAACCCCAATAATTATTTCCCAAATTATGGTTATGATGATTTATTCATTTAATCTCTATACTTATGCCAAAATATAGTTAATATATTTTTCATGCATTTTAATAATTACATTTAGTATTTTTTAAGCTAAATTGCATATAATTGCAATGTTAGCCCTTTTAATGTATAATAATATTTTATATGCATAAAATTGGTCCCTATATTTTTAGAATGACAATTATATATTTTAAATCATTTTGTCACATTAAATTATTTTCCAGAAATTGCTTATTATTTATTATATATTAAATAGGGGAAAATTGGCTATTCAAATTATAGCCAGATTGGCATTTCAATTACAGCCTAAATTGAACCCAACCCCAACCCAATTTCCTATTAAAATACCCGACCCAGACCCAAATACACCTACCCAACCCGGCTCTTATTAGATCATGGCCGTTTGATCATTTTGATCAACGGTCCAGATCTCTCCTTTCGTAATTAAACTAACTTATACCCCCAAACCTAATTCATTTTCACGACCAACCCTGCCGCCCTAAAATCCTCTCTGCTCTCAAACCCTCTCAACCTAACCCTAATCTTTAACCACTGACCTCCCATCTCCGGCCATCTCCGGTCACCTCTCATCGTCTCTTAAGCCTCCAATGGCTTCTCTCATGCCACGCTCATCTTCTCTGAGGCCTTCAAGGGCCCTGGGCCACGCCTACTTGTATCTAGGGTTCGTTGTTTGTATGTCCATGGCTACTCCGGTGTGATTTCGAGCAAAATCACATTGTATTTGTTACGATCTTTGAGTTTCTAAACAGGTTCTTCCACCTCTACTTGGGTTTCTTCTGAAACTCTAATTTTTCTTTGCATCTCTTAGATCTATGCTATTTTTAAACAATTCGAGTCTGTTCCTTTTATGTTTTACACTGTCCTTGAAATTATTTTGCAAAAATCATCGATTTCAAGTTGATTTTCACTTTCTTCTAAATATAGGGTTTTTCAGAACTTCTTCTACACTTTGTTTAAATCGATTTTTGTGTTTTAACTTCTATCTTTTGCATATCTCGACTGATTCTATGCTTTACTGTTTTTTCAACTCGCCTATGTTAAAAGCCCTAATTTTTAGGGTTCTTCGTTTGGTTTCTGTGTATTAGCATGACTGACCGGCTCTAACTTTTTTTGAGTTCTTGTGATTTCTTATGACTGTCTCGCCTTGATATGCTTCTACTGAGTTTCTCAGCCTAAACTTACACTGATTCTATGTGTGTGTGTTCATCTTGACTGTTCACATCAAGACTTAAATCTTTCTCGCTGATTCGGTATTGTTTAACCTTCATGTTTTGCTAGAGTTGTGTGCCAATTCTTGACTATCTATGTCTTACTCTATTTATATGTTAAACATGCTGATTTGTTTTCTTCTGACCTGCTCTTTGATTGATTCTGAATTCCCTGTTACTTGGTGTGATTTGAACACTTTCCTTTAAAACCCCCCGACTCCTACCTTTCTACTTAATTTGATTAGTTTGCTTGCCTTAATTAATTTTTTCCTTGCCTTGTGTGCATTGTTACTTGATTCTTACTGATTGTTTCCTTAGTTTAAAATTTTCTGAACCTAGCCTAATTACCTGTTCTATACTTGTACTATTTTGAAATCTTTCCTTATTTGTTATACTCCAGCCGTGCATGATTTCTTTCCATACTTGTCACCTGCTCTTTACCGTTTGCACTGACTCCCTTAATTAAAGGAAAATTCGAACCAATTTTTATACGGAGTTCTATAATTACTGAACAATTGATTCTTGCCTAATTTTAACCAGTTTTCAAACTACTATATAAATGGCTCTCTTCTACAGTCTTAACATGCGAACTCTTGGTTCAAACCTCTCTCACACACTTAAAACTTTCAGCTCTCTTTTGTACTACTTGCTATTGCTCTAAGTTAGCCGGCCGCAAGCGAGGGCTAACCATTGTGTTCTCCTGCTCTTTCATTGTGTTTGCTATCCTCTTTACTGGTATGTCCTAGTTTCGATTCAAAGTTCCCACAACAATATGATTTTCTTATTGTTTCAATTCATTTTGTTTCTAGTTTGCTTCTATTTGTGGTTGTGCTGTAAAATCTGCAGTTAATATGTTTACATTATTAAGCATGTTATGAACTTCCCTCCTTTATGAATCAGTGTGCTACCCCCTCTATTTGTTTCTGAACATTTCCAGACCTTTGCTTGATTATGTGTTTGCAATTAAGTGTTGTATGAATCCCAAACCCCCTTGACCCCTGTTTGGTTCTGTGACTACTGGATGTGTATGAACTTGTCTTAATGGTTGTGTTTGGACTTCTGTTCATTTCTTCAATCTCTTTTCAAACAGTCTCTGTTGGTTTGCTAAATTACTTTCAAACAGACTTTTTATTACAGTCTTTCACTAATAACCTTTTCAACTTGTGTCAAGCACTTTCACTTTACTCCTAGATTAATAAGTTCAGCCCCCTCCATTATGTGTACTGCCTTGGGATCCTCTTGAGAACCCTCTGAACTCTGGCATACTGAGGCTGGCCCTTCCACACTGCACTTGTTCAATTTTGGTTACCGAGTCCAGGTGTAAGCACTGCCCAGGATCCTTGAGATCGTTATGGAACTTTGATGCACCTAGACTATCTCATTGTTTATGGAATTGAGGCATATGAGGTCATTGGAGGCTTTGAGGAATCTGGGCCTCATTGAAGGCTCCCAATAGAATAGCTTCTTGATTTTTATTCACTTATGTCATTCATTCATTGGTCTGTAATAACTTGTAAACAGATATTGGGGTATTTAGTGAAAATGGTGGGTAGATACATGCTTTATGGGGTAATTCGGGTAGAAATAATGCTCCTAGGACCTTACTTTTAAATCTGTATGCTTTACTAAGTAGAAATCATGTCTATAAGGTTCCGCATTTTGTTATGTTTAGAAACCATGCCAATAGGTTCCAAACAATCATGTCTTAAAATCAGATTAATAATAGATTCCATGCCTATAGGACTTAATTCAAATTCTGGTACAACGAGTATTTATGTATGTTTTTCCCGCCTGTAAACTGATAAAATTAGTATTACACTTAGATATCATGCCCATAGGGAACCATATTCGAAATTCTGCTTTTCAATCTAGTTTAGTCTAAATAAGTCAACTTGATCACGCCTAGTTAATTTCTGAATTGGTTTCATCAAGTATTAAATATTTCTTGAAACGAGTTCTCTCAAACTGCCTTAATCTCATTAGATAGCATGCCTATAGGTATTAAAGGAGTCCATTTCAAAACCTGCTTTGTTTTTACATCAGTACTCCGCGTATAGGCACGCCCTTAGGGCATTTTCAAAATTGCATATCTGAAACTGTCTCTATTGCTTATGTTTTCTAATCCTAACAAGCTTAAAAAAAATCCGTAGGCAACCGCTAGGGTTATAACTTCTGAGTCTAAAGAAGGTTGTTCGTCTGCATATTCACCTAGACATTATCTAATAAAGACCTTAACTGTGCTTGAGTCGTGCTGCTTACGTGTTTGTTTGAGGAGGAAATTTTGAGCCTCTAAATTGCTCCCTTTATGTGTTGAAAGTCCTAAATGTTTTGATTGTCGCCTTAGAATTTTCACCCTTTTTAAACCTCAGGGGGTTCGTCTAGAACCACCTATAGGTAGGGGTATAACTCCCTCCAGGACCATTAAGAAGGGACGGGTAGCAGCGCGCGATAGGAATCCGTGACCAACACTCGCTTTGCATGACCAATAAAGGGACGGGAAGGGTAGACATAGATATGATGACCGGTGCGCTAATGCCACACGTAGTCCCTTTCTAAGGAGTGATTACCGGGCATTGTACTGATGTGATCCTATAGGCTAACCAACCTAGGACACCCCTTTACACTCACAAATATTCTTAGATTGTACTTCTTTTCAAAATCTAGCTTTTCATTAACTGAATTTTTTAAACATCTGTGTATTTAAACTTAAATCCACTACTATTTGAGCCATTCTTGTTTATATCCTAATTGTACAAATCCACAAAAACTGTTTGGCCGGGAACCACACTAGTGGATCCTGAGGGGTGCCTAACACCTTCCCATTGGGATAATTTCAAGCCCTTACCTTATCTCTGGTTACCAAACGTAGTTATATTGAACCCTATAGGTGCCCTAACGCACCTTAAATCGTTAGGTGGTGACTCTTCAAAAATGCAAGCCCCTTTCCCAAAAGGAACGAGTTGTCTCAACCAAAATGTCATGAACCCAATTTCGCGAGAAAAAGGGGGGCGCGACACTACCAATACCGATCTCGATCACCAGCGATGCTCGAGAATGGAGCTTTACTTGTTTTGATAAACAAACTTAATCAACCACAATCGTATGATTTAGGGACAGTAGAGACGAAGCAGCCAGTCAGGTGTGAACCGAGATGGTTTGGTATTTTATAAGAAATGGTGGATGATGATTACGATCCTCCAAAAGGACGGGTGAACCTGCCCAAGGCAGACCTCGTACCTTTTGCAGAAGCCGAGGATTATAGGGTTCGTCGGGGCGAGCATGAGGGTAAGTGTAAACACTTAAATACCCCTGTATACGGTAAATGTGGAGGGTCTATATTTCCATAGTTACGTCATCTTGAAGGCTTAATACCACGGTCGAGTTTCATCCCTCGAGGGCCATCAACGCCCGACCTCGGAGAAGTGCGAACCGACTGTTATGGGGAGAGAGTGGAGAGTTCCCAAGGCATGCAGTAGAGCCGACAAAGTCTGTCAGGCTAGTCTAAGCCCGCATCACGACATTAACTAGACCAGCCACATATCATTGTAATTAATGCATTTTGTACTATTTTGGGATTCCCTCTCATATATAAAGGGGATCCTTGTCATTTTGTAAATATGTGTGGCTCCATACTAAATACAGAAGAACATTCTCTCAGCTCTCTAACACATTCTCTTGATTTCATAGTTCCATTTATTGCTTATATTTATCATTCTTCATTTATTGTTTATTATTGGTCGTAAAGAGCCGCCATTGATTTTATCCCAACTGTTAGCCTCTATCGGCCACCCTCGACGAGCATCAGACTCGGCCCGAGGCCTCGATAGGCAACATCAAGGCCCCGATTATTGATCATTCAATTTGGCTATCACCTGGCTCTCAAACTCCTATCTCGTTTTTGAATCTCTCACATAGCACCAACCGCCTGAACAACTGGCATAAAAATATGTCACGTATTTTTAGAATCCCATAATCAATTTAATTGTTATTACCATTTTCACATAAACACTTTGGCGCCCACCGTGGGGCTAAAAATAATAGTGATTATTTTCTTGCTGGTTTTACTACACAACGCAAGTTATCTTTTACACTTTTTCTTGCCCAAGATCTTTGATTTCAGGTCAAAATGTTTGATTTAGTAAACAACAATCTTGAGAACCATGGAGAAAATGGTGTGGATGTTCCAGGTGTTGGTGCATAATCGCGAAACCCTGTGAATGCACCAGAGCCAATTCCTGTGGATGCGGTTTCACGCGACGCTCAACACGTCAAAATAAGCTCCCACACCAACAGGAGCATACACCAAGGTGATCAACAAGAATCCCAAAAAACCCCAGCTAGGGAAGAACGGGAGGTTAGCCTTCACGTTATTTTTGAAATGTTGCAGGCACAACAGCTGGCTATTGCTCAGCTGCAAAGTCACCAGAAAAATCCTAGCACGGTAGCACCGGGGACGGCTCCCCCAACCGAGTAGGTACCAATGTGATCAAGAAATAACTGGTCGACAGCCGACCCCGTCATCGTAAAGATGCTCGAGGACCTCATGAGGAGGATCGAATCAGGCGAGAAGAAGATAGAGGCCAACGACAAGAAGGTTGACACCTACAACTCTAGGGTAGATCTAATTTCGGGCGCACCCCCGATCTTAAAAGGTATGGATTCAAAGAAGTTCGTACAAAAGCCGTTGCCACAAGAAGCGGCCCCGAAACCCATTCCAAAGAAGTTCAAAATGCCTGACCTTCCGAAGTATAACGGAACCTCGGACCCTAACGAGCATGTTACTGCTTACACCTGTGCGGTGAAAGGCAACGACCTGAGGGACAATGAGATCGAGTCCGTCCTGCTGAAGAAGTTCGGGGAAACGCTTTCTAAAGGGGCAATGATGTGGTATCACAACCTGGCCCCAAACTCGATAGATTCCTTTGCCATGCTAGCGGATTTTTTCATTAAGGCACATGTTGGTGCCATCAAAGTAGCAACAAGGAAATCCGACGTCTTCAAAACTAAGTAGAGGGAGAATGAGATGCTGCGAGAGTTCGTATCTAGCTTTCAAATGGAATGAATAGAACTACCACCAGTCTCTGACGACTGGTCAGTGTAGTCCTTTACTGAAGGTCTGAATGAATGAAGCTTGGTGGCTTCGAAGCAGCTGAAACAAAATCTGGTCGAATATCCCACCGTGACCTAGTCGTACGTTCACAACCGATACTAGTCAAAAATCAGGGTCGAGGACAACCAAATAGGAGCCCCCACGGGCTCGGAATACCCAAGCAGGGTTCTGGCGAAGGAGCCGACGCCAAACAAAGAAAGGTACCAGCCATACACCGAAGATAGGAGAAATGCCCAGAGGCACAACATACCCCGCAATGATCGAAGGATGGAACGAGGACAGAATCACCGGGGACTCGTCAATAGAGTCGGATTTGATAGGCACACAGGGCCAACGGAGGCACCTCTTTTGTCAGAATACAACTTCAACGTGGACGTATCAGACATCGTGCTTGCCATAAGTAAAATCAGAGACGCCAGATGGCCCAGGCCTGTATAATCAGATCCTTCGCAAAGAAATCATAACTTAGTGTGTGAATTTCACAACACACACGGCCACAGAACCGAAGATTGCCATCAGCTCCGGGAAGAAGTAGCCCGACTACTAAGCACAGGTCACCTCTGAGAATTCCTCAGCGACCGGGCCAAAACCATTTGCGGGAAAGAGAGGCGACCAAGAACAACGAAACAAATGACCCACAACATGTCATCCACAAGATCTTTGGAGGCATCGATGAACCACAGGAACCCACGATTAGAAGAGCAAAAATATCCATCACTAGAGAAAAGCGAATTCGGGGTTACATACCCGAGGATACTCTCACATTCAGCGATGAGGACATTGAGACCTTGTCTTAACCTCATAACAACACACTAGTAATCTCTTTCCTTGTAAATACATTTCAAATTAAACGTGTACTTGTGGATCCAGGTAGCTCGACCAACATTATCAGGTCGAGGGTCATAGAGCAGCTCGGACTGCTTAAGAAAATAGTTCCCGCTTCTCGAGTCCTCAACGGATTCAACATGGCAAGCGAAACAATGAAAGGGGAAATCACCCTCCCAGTCAACGTTGCCGGCACAACCCAAAATTCCAAATTCCATGTCATCGAGGGAGACATGAGGTACAACGTCTTGCTCAGAAGGCCATGGATACACTACATGAGAGCAGTGCCATCCACCTTCAATCAAATGATGAAATTCCAGACAAAGTGTTGATACCCAATTTTTCCCTGTATATTTTTTATATGCAAAATACTATCAAAATAGTATATATATATATATATATATATATATATATATATATATATATATATATATATATATATATATATGCATATGTAAGCATGTCCAAGTATATTATTATTTTTCTATTTTTCTAAAAAAAAGATTTTAAACCGATTTATTGCCCTATTTTAGCAATACAAAGGCCAATAAGTGTTCTTCAAATTATCATTTTGGTGGTTAATCTATTTTATTCTTATATTTACGCCAATNTTAAAAGATTTTTAAACCTATTTATTGCCCTATTTAACAGTACAAAACTAATAATTATTCCCAAAATTTATCATTTATGGTGATTCACTTATTTATTCTTATATTTACGCCAATATATAGCTAAGGTAATTTTTTTTTACACATTTTATAATTGATTTGATATTGTTAAGCTAAATTTGCACTAATTGCAATTTTAGCCTATTTTAAGATTTGAATAGCGTTTATAATTATAAAATTTACTCCATTATTTTTAATTTAATGATTATATATTATTAATTAATTTAGTGACTTCAATTTGTTTCAAAGATCATTTTACTATTTTTATAAATTAAAAAGGGAAAAGTGGCTATTTAACTGATAGCCTTATTTGCATTTCAATTATAGCCAAAATCAACCACCCCAATAACCCAATTCCAATTTCAAACGGAGCAGCCCAAGTCCTAATATATAACCCGACCCCTAACCCGTTAATAAAATCCGCCCGGTTTTTCTTTTGATCCAGGCCGTTGATCGTTTTGATCAACGGCCATGATTCCCTCTTACCATTTTAATTCACCCAAACCCCAACCCTAATTCATTTCCCTCCAGAGACGCCGCCTTGAAACCCGTTCGTCTCTCAAACCCTCTCGAACCTTCCTCAACCCTAATCGTCTCCTATCGTCTTCAACTTCAAAACCCACCGGAAACCATGGCTTCTCCGGCCATGGTCACCTTATACTCACCCCTCTGTGACTCCTGTGTGCTCGACATTTGAAGAATCGAGGCCAGACCTCGAAGGTCTTCATCCAGAACTGTGCCAGCTCGAGGTTTTACAGCCATCGCATGCCTTGCTCCGGCATATCCTGGTCCTATGAGCCTATCTCTGTCCTTTCCGACCAAGATCGGACCTTTTCAAAGCCTTTCTCATTCTAGGGTTCTTCTGAAACCCTAACTATTCGAGGTTTTCTCCGATTTTCTTAAATCTGTTACGTATCTATGCTCTACTTGGGGTTTTAAACGATTTCCCCAATTTTTCTTTCAAAAAATTACTTTTAAAATCACTTCTCTTCGATTTAGGGTTTTCTGAAATGCTTAAAATGTTTCTCCGATTTTTCGTTTCCTATTTTTTGTGTGTATTTTTCTCCACTATGCTCTTATGTTTTCTTTTCTACCACACATGTTCTTCTATTATGTTCTTATGTTTTTCCTGTTATCACGCATGTTTTTCTACTGTGTTTTCGATATTCCGTTCGTTCTTCTACTGTGTTTCTATGCTATGTTTTCACATGCTTTCCCACTATGTTCTACTATTTGCCTTCCACTATGACCTGATATGCTTCGCCTACTGTATCCTTCTACCATGTTCTTAAGTGTTTACTGTTTCACTTCTACTTTACCTTGTTTTAAAAGACCCGTTTAAGCATGTTTTCTCTATTGTTTCTTCTACTCTCATTGTGATGCGAATTAGTTTCTTCACTCTGTTTTCTTTGAACTTTCAACTGTATTTTCTTGCTTTCTCATGAGTTTATGAAAGAAATCTCTGAGACTGTTTGACTACCTAATTCCTCATCTCTGTACTTGACTCGAGGTAGAAACCCTAGAATTTGGTGGTACTGCCGAGGTTTGATCATGTGATTGAACTAGGGCTCTGTTTGAGAACCCTTGACTATTTCGGACTAATTTCTGAGTCTATGAACTAAGTTTGAACTTCTTTGTTTGCATACAATTCTAAACCTTTTTTTTAATTTCTTCTACGCTAGACTCTTCTACTGATTGGCATGCTAGTTCTTCGTGTTTAAGCGTGTCTGTATGCTTTTATATGTGTGATGAATCTTTCTCCAAAAAGGTTTTCCAACTTATGATGGATTCAAAATCTTTTTTTTAGGTTCTGATTGATTGATACTGATTTTCCTTAAGTAAAACCTTTCTTCACCTTCCCTGACTAGATTCATTCATACCAAATTCAGACCCTGTGATTTATTGGCCGTTAATTGATTGCCTTTCCTTAAATTGTACAACCATGTACTGTCAAGACCATGTCCTTAAATAAACCTCTATGTATTTACCCCTCTTGTACTGCTTTGAAAAGTGTTTGATTAATCTCTTTCCTTTATTAGTTTTACCGTTTGAAATCAGAATCCCTTAATTAAAGGGAAACCTTGTGTAATTGATTTTCAAACTATTTTCTTACCTATTTCTGCTTAATTTCTACACTATAAAAGGCACGACCCTTTCTACACAATACACACGGTTAATTTAACATTTTTACACTTCAGATTTCACACTTACAATCTCACAAAACTCATACTTGGGGTATTCTTGCTTCTTGTCTGCACTTTGGCTTTACAAGACTACTGCTTTCTTTTGCTTGATTACTTGAGACTGGTATGTTCTAGTTTTGGTTTCAGCATCACCCCAATGTGTTTTACTTACAACCTTTACATCCATGTTTACTTTACTGTCTGTATGGAGTTAAATGTCAACTAGCATGTTAATTTCCTTTCATCTATTTCTGCTGTGAATCCCTACACCCCTGTTTCCCTCTATGTGCTTTGAGTTGTAGTTCAGAGCATGACAATATGCAAGTTATTGTTCATGTTTGGACCTGATCCCTTTGGGGATCCTAACTCCCAAAACAATGTGTTCTAACGGGCTGGTGGGGTGTGCCAGCATTTCCTATTGCTAGGTATGCCCACTAGCCTGTCTTTGTCACTTCCCTTTTCCCCTTTTCAGAATTCCTGCTATGCACTTACACTCACTCTTAGCTTCTATGTTCTGCCCCCCTCCTGTGAGCCATGCCTTGGGACCTTGAGTTCCCTCTGAACTTGGACACTTGAGGGCTGGCCTTTCCACACTGCACTATGACTCAATCGTGCAATGTATTTGGGTGTGAGCACTGCCCAGAGTCCATGAGGCTCTTAGGAACCCTAACACACCCCAAATGAGAAAGGCTTTGGATCTTGATCTTTGGAGATGGTTTACTTCATGCTTCAGGCAGGAAACCTGAATCAAGCTCTCCTTGGTTGTAATTTTATTCTTTTTTTTTATGTACTTTCTTTATTTTATTTTGGACTGTAATAATTTTTGTAATAAACTTCTTGGGTGATTAGTGAAAAAGGGATGGGTAACCATGCATGCAAAGGGGTAGATATCATGCTCATAGGGAATTACTACACTTCTGTATTCATGTATCCTGCTTACAGCTTTGCACGTCTACATCCACATAGATATCCTTCTCATAGGATTTTTTGCATTTCTGCATCCATGTAAATATCATGTCTATAAGTAATTCTGCATCTCACATATAGATACCATGTCTATAAGGAATTCTACATCTCACATATAGATACAATGTCTATAAGTTAACCACAAATCCAGATCCTGCATATGCATTGGTCACTAGGCAAACCTATTTATAGGATTAAAAACTAACAGCATTCAGATATCATGCCCATAGGATTTCTTCACTCTTACCACGCCTGTAAAAGTGTTTAAAGTCAATAACGCCTAGAAAGCATGCCTATAGGAA
This sequence comes from Nicotiana attenuata, assembly GCF_001879085.1. Lineage (NCBI taxonomy): Eukaryota > Viridiplantae > Streptophyta > Magnoliopsida > Solanales > Solanaceae > Nicotiana > Nicotiana attenuata. The sequence goes on from NW_017671502.1 coordinate 223,349, forward strand.
CTATCAATCCAATCTGAATCGTTCATTCGCTTACAGGGCTAAAATCAGTAACGATAATGCTTAACGTCTGCAGAATTTATGCTCTTTTACCAAAACTCGCCTTTCCTGGTTAACTGACAACTTCTTTTGCTAAATCAGCATACTTCTTTTTCTGAAACTAGTAGATATCATGCCTATAGGTTTTCGTTTAACACTTAGGCAAGCCATAAGGTAAACTTATAAATTTAATCAGATTTTATTAACTACAACCAGCATGCAGGCTTGATTCGGGCTTCTTATCTGAAATATGTAATAGATCAGTCTACCACAACCCTTAAGTTTAATCAGACCCTAATCAGTACGTGTAAGACATGCTAAACTATATGCTTCTCTTTGTTTTAAGGAGGTCTGTTTGAGCCTTTCTATCTGTTATGTGCTTCTTCCCAAATTTGCTATATATGTGTTTTGATTGTCGCCTTAGAATTTTGTCCTTTGAAACTATAAAACCTCACACCCCTTCCCTTTAGGATTAGTAGTCCCAAATACCTCCGAGACTGATAGGATTAGGGCGGGTAATAGCATGCAATAAGTAAAACAAGACCATTCCGCGTTTAATACCTTAATTGGGTGGGAAAGGGTAGATATGGATATGATGACCACGCGATAACACCAAGTGTATATACGGTAACCGGGTGTTGTGTGGGGTGATCCATATTATTTATAAACCTAGGACCCCCCCCCCCTACCTTTACTTGTTTATTTTATTTAGAATTTTAAAATTGCTTTTTCTCAAATTCCAGCTTCTTTGACTGCTTTTAACTTCAATTACTTGCAACAATTATGTGAAAACCCCCTCCCTTTACTCGTTTATTTTATGTAGAATTTCAAAACTGCTTCTTCTCAAATTCCAGCTTCTTTAACTTCTTTTAACTTCAATTACTTGCAACAATTATGTGAAAACCCCCTCATATTTATAACTCTTACTTGTCTACTTGTTGTTTGCGCTTAATGTCACAATTATAGTATGGTCGGGAACCACACTAGTGGATCTCGAGGGGTGCCTAACACCTTCCTCTCGGAATAATTTCGAGCCCTTACCCAATCTCTGGTTTTCTAAATCAAAATTCTTCTTAGTGTCCTAATGCACTTAATCATTAGGTGGCGACTCTTCAATTCAAACCGAATTTCCAAAAGGAAACGAGTTGTCCTCCCAAATGTCATAAACCCGATTTCGCGAGAAAAAGGGGGTATCGACAGTATGGCGACTCTGCTGGGGATTTCTTTAAGGCTTTTACCATTTCATGCTATTTGTGACTTTATGCTTCTTTATATGTCTTTATTTGTTTAAATGACTTTAAGTATTTTTTCCTCTTCTACCTCGAAATTGACTTGGCTCTTTGTTTCTTTCCCTTATTTCTCTTAATGCTTTCCTTTAATACTGTTGTAAATTATGAGAAACTGTTGTAATTATTACTTTATGAACATGCAAATACGTGACAACTTGTTTGATTATTGTAACTGCATATTCAACATCATATTCCACTCGTGCCAAACAAAAGACCATAGCAATGCTTATAATGAGTGGTTGCATTCCGATATTATCACCCCCTAAATCCGGCAAAGGCATATTTGCGGTAAAACCAGTCGATCAATGGTGTAGTCGACAGTTCCGCGCCTTTCCCTCTTGAGTTGTCCGCTCAAGGGTACCAGTCTAATACTACATAGAAACCTTACTCTGTTTAATTGTACATGCATCGTGGTCAAACCTAGCCGAGTTAGTTATGTGGTCCGCATAATGACTCTTTAAGATAACCTTGTCCAAAGTCCACTGGGTTTCCTTGAAACCCAAACGGACCTTATCACGTTCTGTGCATTTATTTGGAGAACTAAAGTGCTTTTATGCCAATTATTGATATTTAGTAGTCGAGTATGGAGGGGGTAAGGGCCTAACCTTTTGTCTTGCGGAAACATGAGGCACGAAGTCCCCAGATTTGGCATGGTCACCAACATCCACCCCAAATTGCTAAACTGGTGGGGAGATCTTCATTCCAGTGATCAAGCTCTTGTCAGGAAATATCTAGGAAATCTACCTTCTCTCCTGGAAATTCAACCCAACAACAAAATCATAGGGATTGTGATAGGTCTGTGTTCCGCTTTGGAGACATTGAGATGACACCCATGCTTGAGGAAATAGGAGGACTGGCTGAAATACCATGGGAAACTCCGGGTTTGTTAATGCCGAAAAACCCGCAAGGGTAGAGGTTTTCTCAAAATGATGGGTCTAAAGAAGAATCCAGACTTGACATGTTTGAAGGAGTCATACATTCCCTTTGACTACTTGTACGAAAGGTATGGTCACAGCAAATCCTACCGTACTTATCCTGACGAGTTCGCCCTTACATCATTGGGGCATATCCATCGAAGGGTCTTTGTCTTCATGTTCTGTTTCTTGGGGATGATAGTATTTCCAATGAAGAAAGCAAGAATCCATACCAGGCTAGCTATGTTCACCAAAACTCTAATGGAAGGAATTGACGGACAACCATTCAGTCTTGTGCCAATGATCATTGCAGAAATATACCGAGCCTTAGAAAGGTGTCAACAGGGAGCCAAACATTTCTAGGGTTGCAATCTGCTACTTCAACTTTGGCTCATGGAACATCTTCAGAAGGGTGAATACCGACAGGAAATCCATCATAGGGACTGGGACGATCATATCGCCTTTCATCACCCAAAGCGAATGAATTACATGCCCAACATGTTCGCCCAACCGGAGAATGCTAGAGACTGGGTCGAACTCTTTGATAATTTGACTGAAGACCAGGTATAATGGATGTTCGAGTGGTTCCCTACTGAAGAATTCATCGTTCGATCCAGGGATGTGCCATTTCTGATACTGATCGGTTTGAGGGGGACCTACCCTTATGTCCCTCTCCGAGTTATGAGACAGGTTGGTAGGAAGCAGGTTATACCAAGGGTCGAGAAGATGAGTCACTTCCGGGCTGACTTCCAGAACGACGATAGTCCGTACAGGTGCCAGGCTCAGCATATGTGGCACTGCAAAATTGTCTTGGGAAAGGACACCATCGAACCAGATCGCTACCATGCTGGTTGTACCCCACACTATTCAGGCTGGCTGGAGGACAATCACAACGGTTTGGGTCAACCCGGGTTTGTTCGAGGTCACAGGATCATCGATGAAAAGGCTGAGGCACAAGTAAAGTACAACCAACTGCGCAAGAGGATTCGGGAATGTGAAAATGAGCACCGGGAAATACAAGAAGCCAATCAAAAACTAATTGAAGAATGGAAGGATATGGCTGTCAGCGCCAACAAACGACTGGTCTGTTTAGAGCGGGGTATAGTGGAACTGGAAAAGAAGTTTCTGAAGAGGGTCGAAGACTGCCGAATTGCTGAGGGAAATGAAGGTGGACATCTGGCCAGAGCTTACTTGCTACTAGGACTGCGCGAGCTGGGAGAACTGTTCGAGGGAGCCAACAATGCCGAGTCTGGGGAAGGTCCTTCTGGGACCAAATAGATAGGAATTTCCATTTTTGCTTTATAAGATGTAATAAGGCCAATGGCCATTAGTGACTTTTAATTATTATTTAGTGTCGTTTTGGGATTCGTCTACCTTTTATCAATAAAATGAGGCATTTAGCATTCTAAGTTCTCCAAATTAACTTGTCGCTAGGCCTACCTCGGGCACAACAAGGTCCCCAAAATTAGGACGCGCTTTATATTTCCTGCACTACATGTTTAAATATTGCAACATTTTTTCCTTCCTTATGATCCTTACTGACTTATCACCTTTTGTTTTACTTTTTGATTATTCCCCTCCCCAAAGGTTAGTTCGTGAACTCTGGCAACATCAGCGTATTTCACAAGATCCAGGGGCCCTCCACCTACTCCTCCTCCCAGTCCTGTCAGACGCAAAAGCAAAAGGAGAATGGAAGATTCGAACAACTCAGCTGAACGGGTAGAGGTCACTCGTGGTGCTCTGGCCCCCAAGGAAAATGCCTCTCAACTAGAACAAAAACTGGTGAAGTTCCAAGAAGAACATGATCAAGTCCGGAATTTGGCAAGTCTGTCATTTTCCCTCACCACTCCAGAAGTTACTTTCCCAAATACTCAGAATCCCATACCCCCTCAAAACATCCCAATGCAACCCGATCCTCACCACCACTGCAATACTTGTCACACTCCCAACAATACTCCACTACTCATCCTGGAACCTTTAAACTCCACAAATGACCACTGCCACACCCAACACAACACCCCCATCTATGTGGAGACTGTGCCACAATCCACCCAGCCCATCTCAAGCACACCCGAGTCCAATGATAAGGAGTCGCTCATCAGAAATTTGGCCGACGAGCTTAATAGGTTGACCACCAGGATTCAAGGCATTGAAGGAAGTAAGGGAATTGAGGGGCTAAACTATGAAGATCTATGCATACAGCCCGATGTCGAACTGCCCGAGGGGTACAAACCTCCCAAGTTCGAAATGTTTGATGCTACAGGGGATCCCAAGGTTCATTTGAGAACATACTACGACAAGCTGGTCGGGGTAGGTAGAGATGAAAGAATTCGCATGAAGCTTTTCATGAGGAGCCTGAAAGGAGATGCTCTGTCTTGGTACATTAGCCACGACCCAAAGAAGTTGTCGAACTGGGTAAGTATGGCGTCCGACTTCATGGATAGATTCAGGTTCAATACGGAAAATGCACCGGATGTGTTTTACATTCAGAATTTAAAGAAGAAACCCACAGAAACATTCCGCGAGTATGCCACTCGTTGGAGATCAGAGGCTGCTAAGGTCCGACCTGCTTTAGAGGAAGAACAAATGAACAAGTTTTTCGTCCGGGCTTAGGATCCACAATACTATGAAAGACTAATGTTGATCGAGAATCATAAATTTTCTGACATCATCAAGCTAGGAGAAAGGATCGAAGAAGGTATCAAGAGTGGTATGGTTACGAACTTTAAAGCCTTGCAAGCTACCAATAAGGCTCTACAGTCTGGCGATACGTCCAAGAAATGGGACGTAGGCGCCGTGATGGTTGCACAGAGAACCAAATCACCTATCAAATACCAAACTTATCCAATGCCTCCACATACATATCAGCCCACTCCAAATTACCAAACACCCTCACCCTCCTACCAAACTCCACCGCCTACTTATCAATCACCTCCACCTCCTACATACCAACCTACTTCACCCAGATATTCCCAGCCCGCAAACGTCTACCAGGCTTACAACACTCAACTATCCCACTCTCAATCACCTCACCCTCGTCAAAACTTCCCTAGACCACGACCAAATTTTGACCGCAGACCTCCCAAACAGTATACCGCCATTGCTGAACCAATTGACCAGCTGTACGAAAGGCTCAAAGCTGCTGGTTATGTCACCCCTATCCCTGCTATAACCCCTGAAAACCCTTCCCAATGGGTCAACCCAAATAAAACCTGTGCATACCATTCCGGCATGAAAGGGCATACCATTGATGAATGCCGCTCCCTGAAGGATAAGATCCACGCTTGATTGACAACAAGATCATCGTGGCAAAGGAGCCTGCTCCGAATGTCCGCAATAACCCTCTACCAGACCACAAGGGTGGAGGTGTTCACATGATTGAAATAGAGGATGATTGGGATCCCAAAGGATCAATCGGCTTGATCGCAGAAGGCGACGATCCAAAGAAACCAACAGTCACCCTTAATCCGATTGTAGTCCAGATTCAGCCTTCTAGAGATGCAGAGGTGAACATGTCCATACCACTTGAGTTTGAAACACCATCCTCTGCGAAGACGCCAACACCAATCGAGGTCGAGTTTGGGTCCCCAAAGGCGCCTGTACCATTTGAAGTTGCCATATTACCTTCCAAAGCAAAGGTGCCCATTCCGGTAGCAATGACAGCCGTAACACCATTCCACACAAAAGCCATACCATGGGACTACACAGCCGAGGCAAGAAGGAAAGGAAAAGCCAAGTTCGGGGAAGCAGTTGCGGCACAAGGTATGACAAGAACCGGCAGGGTTTATACCCCGGAACACTTGGCTGAGTCGAGTAAGCAGACCTCTGGTCGACAAACCATCACTGAAACTGGGCCCGATGACCTCTGGAGAAAGATACAAGCAAAGGAATACTCAGTCATTGATCAACTGAACAAAACGCCGGCGCAGATTTCTATCCTTGCTTTGCTACAGAGTTCCGATGCACACAAGAATGCCTTGTTAAGAGAGCTGAGTGAAGCATATGTACCAAGCAACATCACCGGTGGAGAGATGGCTAACATGGTGGGTCAGGTATTGGAAAGCCACAAGATCACTTTTCACAAAGATGAGCTGCCACCAGAAGGGTTGAGTCACAACAAGGAATTGCACATCACCGTACAGTGCGAAGATTATTTTATCACCAGAATCTTGGTCGATGAGGGGTCCAGCCTCAACATTTATCCGTTGGTAACACTCAGGACATTAGGAAAAGGGTTGCATGAAATCAAGGACGGAGCCATCAACGTTAAAGCTTTCGACAGTTCTCAAAGGTCTACTATTGGGGAGATTAACTTATGTTTGCAAACGGGGCCTACCTGGTTTGATGTTGATTTTCAAGTAATAGACGTGCCGGCGTCCTACAACCTGCTATTGGGACGACCATGGATTCATGCCGCAGGGGCCGTAGCATCAACACTACATCAGGCAGTGAAGTTTTAATGGAAACACCAAGAGGTGATCATTCACGGCGACGGTAGCAATCCCATATACAGTCGCCAGACCATCCAGCGATCGGAGGAAGAAGAAAGATAGGTGGAGAAACATACCACCACATCGAACGAGTCAACACCGTCGATAAGGATAAGTGGTGGGATAACAAAATTGAAAGCATATTAAACTGAAGCGGGTATGAACCTGGCAAGGGACTTGGCAAGAATCTCCAAGGAATCGCTAAGCCCATCAAGCTCAAGAAACACAGCACCACCTTCGGATTGGGGTATGAGTATACCTGGAAAGAATTCAACGAATGGTCGCCACCCTGGCGCGGTCCCTACTATCTATTGGAGCAACCGATACCCCGTTTGGAGCAGATCTTCCAACCGACCGAGATCATCTATGGGTCATAAGAAGAAGAAGCCCTAGCAGCAATGAGGAATTTATTCCTAGAAGGCGATAATATGGATTGCAGTGTCGTTCTCGAGGAGGAGGGGGAGGAAGGCCCTTCCATACAGGCTGTAAGCAAAGGAGCATGCCTCAACAATTGGACCATCAGAACTACCAGAGCTCGGCGCGCCTCGAGGTAGCAAGGCTGAACAAGCACCATGCACTATTTTATTTAACTAGTTTACTTTCTTTTCGCATTTTATTTTCTGCAAAAAGGGCTCCAATGTTCAAAACACTTATGGAATTTATCAAAGCATTTCAATCCTTTTATAAATCTTACTCTTATTATTCTCTCTCATTACTTTACTTATACAACATTACCTCTTACTTATCTTGATGAACCAATGACTGTGACATGCAACGAGACAACGCAACAAACAGACATAGATTCAGAGGAAGATGACATACCGGAAGAGATTGTTAAGGAAGTCGAGAATTTCGAAAATAGACCTAAGTCCAACCTGGAAGAGACTGAGATTGTTAACCTGGGATATGCATAAAACGTCCAAGAAACACGAATCAGAGTTCACTTATCACCATCAGAAAAGGAAGAATACACAGAGTTTCTAAGAGAATATGAGAACATATTCGCGTGGTCGTATGATGACATGACTGGTCTAAGTATATCTATCGTGGCCCATAAACTGCCAACTGATCCAACATGTCCACCGGTGAAGCAGAAGCTCAGAAAATTCAAGCCAGATATGAGTTTGAATATCAAGGAGGAAGTCACCAAGCAGGTCAAAGCAAAGGTTCTCAGGGTAGTAGAGTATCCAACATGGTTAGCCAACTTGTGCCAGTACCGAAGAAGGACGGGAAGGTTAGAGTCTGTGTCAACTACCAGGATCTCAACCGGGCCAGTCCAAAAGACGACTTCCCCTTGCCAAACATACACATCCTAACAATTGCGCCAAGCATGAGTTGCAATCATTTGTAGATTGTTTTGCTGGGTATCATCAGATCTGGATGGATGAAGAAGATGCCGAGAAAACGGCTTTCATTACACCATGGGGAATGTACTGCTACAAGATGATTCCATTCGGGTTAAAGAACGCAGGGGCCACCTACATGAGGGCCATGACCACCATTTTCCATGATATGATACACAAGGAGATCGAAGTATATGTAGATGACGTCATCATCAAGTCCAAGAAAGCCACTGATCACATGGAGGATTTGAGGAAGTTCTTCAATAGACTGAGAAGGTACAACTTGAAGCTGAATCCCGTGAAATGTGCATTTGGGGTTCCTGCCGGAAAATTACTTGGGTTCATTGTGAGTCGCTGAGGGATAGAGGTGGATCCATCAAAAGTCAAAGCTATTCAAGAATTGCCACCGCCAAAGAACAAGAAAGAAGTAATGAGTTTCTTGGGAAGACTTAACTACATCAGCCGGTTCATAGCACAATCTACAGTTATCTGTGAGCCAATCTTCAAGATGTTGAAAAAGGACGCCGCTACCAGATGGACTGATGATTGCCAAAAGGCCTTTGACAGAATCAAGGAGTACTTGTCAACACCACCAGTTTTGGTCCCGCCCGAGCCAGGTAGACCCCTATTACTCTACCTTGTGGTACTGGATGGAGCGTTCGGTTGTGTCCAGGGGCAGCATGATGAAATGGGGAGAAAGGAGCAGGCCATCTACTATCTCAGAAAGAAGTTCACCCCGTACGAAGCCCGGTATTCTCTGTTAGAACACACCTGTTGTGCTTTGACTTGGGTAGCTCAGAAGCTGAGGCACTACTTTTGTGCCTATACTACGTATCTCATATCAAGGATGGATCCATTGAAGTACATCTTTCAGAAGCCCGTGCCCACTGGCAAGCTAGCCAAGTGGCAAATCCTGCTGAGTGAATTCGACATTGTCTACGTAACTTAGAAAACAATCAAAGGACAGGCTTTGGCAGATCATCTCGCCGAGAATCCCGTGGACGGAGAATTCGAACCCCTAAAGACGTATTTTCCTGACGAAGAGGTGTCATTCATAGGAGAAGACAATTGCAGAGTCCTATGACGGTTGGAGGATATTTTTCGACTGAGCAGCAAATTTAAAAGAAGTTGGCATAGGAGCAGTCCTAGTATCAGAAACTGGCCAGCATTATCCGGTGTCCGCCAAGCTCAGGTTCCCCTGCACTAACAATATGGCTGAGTACGAAGCCTGCATCTTAGGGCTCAAGATGGCCATTGACATGAACATCCAAGAGTTGCTAGTGATTGGAGATTCAGACTTGCTTATACATCAGGTCCGAGAAGAATGGGCAACAAAAACCCCAGATACTCCATAACTGCATCATGTACAGGAGTTAAGAAAGACGTTACACAAAGACAGAGTTCCAGCATGTTCCCAGAGTCCA